>NC_069501.1:488497935-488543628 GCF_027579735.1 Bombina bombina | reverse complement strand
TTGGATAGTAGTATTTTGTTAGGCTAATCATGATGGCCATGTAGACCACCCCCGAGAGGCTTGGAAGTAACAGGAATGAGATGAAAGTGCTAAGAATAGTACAACTTGAAAAAACCGAGTTAGCCATGGGTGTTAGTCCAAGACCGCTTGGCTTTTTTTTGGTTTGGGTGCGGCTAATCATGCAGGCCATATAGAGCTGCCACCATTCGGTGTTGTATCAGGTATTAAACTAATAAGAACAGTACTACCAAAATACAGCCAATTAAGGGCCTATGAAGAATGAGCCAAGGTTGGATTGTAGTATTTTGTTAGGCTAATCATGATGGCCATGTAGACCACCCCCGAGAGGCCTGGAAGTAACAGGGATGAGATGAAAGTGCTAAGAATAGTACAACTTGAAACAACCGAGTTAGCCATGAGTGTTAGTCCAAGACCGCTTGGCTTTTTTTTGGTTTGGGTGCGGCTAATCATGCAGGCCATATAGAGCTGCCACCATTCGGTGTTGTATCAGGTATTAAACTAATAAGAACAGTACTACCAAAATACAGCCAATTAAGGGCCTATGAAGACTGAGCCAAGATTGGATTGTAGTATTTTGTTAGGCTAATCATGATGGCCATGTAGACCACCACCGAGAGGCCTGGAAGTAACAGGGATGAGATGAAAGTGCTAAGAATAGTACTACTTGAAACAACCAAGTTAGCCATGGGTGTTAGTCCAAGACCGCTTGGATTTTTTTTGGTTTGGGTGCGGCTAATCATGCAGGCCATATAGAGCTGCCACCATTCGGTGTTGTATCAGGTATTAAACTACAGGGAGTGCAGAATTATTAGGCAAATGAGTATTTTGACCACATCATCCTCTTTATGCATGTTGTCTTACTCCAAGCTGTATAGGCTTGAAAGCCTACCACCAATTAAGCATATTAGGTGATGTGCATCTCTGTAATGAGAAGAGGTGTGGTCTAATGACATCAACACCCTATATCAGGTGTGCATAATTATTAGGCAACTTCCTTTCCTTTGGCAAAATGGGTCAAAAGAAGGACTTGACAGGCTCAGAAAAGTAAAAAATAGTGAGATATCTTGCAGAGGGATGCAGCACTCTTAAAATTGCAAAGCTTCTGAAGCGTGATCATCGAACAATCAAGCGTTTCATTCAAAATAGTCAACAGGGTCGCAAGAAGCGTGTGGAAAAACCAAGGCGCAAAATAACTGCCCATGAACTGAGAAAAGTCAAGCGTGCAGCTGCCAAGATGCCACTTGCCACCAGTTTGGCCATATTTCAGAGCTGCAACATCACTGGAGTGCCCAAAAGCACAAGGTGTGCAATACTCAGAGACATGGCCAAGGTAAGAAAGGCTGAAAGACGACCACCACTGAACAAGACACACAAGCAGAAACGTCAAGACTGGGCAAAGAAATATCTCAAGACTGATTTTTCTAAGGTTTTATGGACTGATGAAATGAGAGTGAGTCTTGATGGGCCAGATGGATGGGCCCGTGGCTGGATTGGTAAAGGGCAGAGAGCTCCAATCCGACTCAGACGCCAGCAAGGTGGAGGTGGAGTACTGGTTTGGGCTGGTATCATCAAAGATGAGCTTGTGGGGCCTTTTCGGGTTGAGGATGGAGTCAAGCTCAACTCCCAGTCCTACTGCCAGTTTCTGGAAGACACCTTCTTCAAGCAGTGGTACAGGAAGAAGTCTGCATCCTTCAAGAAAAACATGATTTTCATGCAGGACAATGCTCCATCACACGCGTCCAAGTACTCCACAGCGTGGCTGGCAAGAAAGGGTATAAAAGAAGAAAATCTAATGACATGGCCTCCTTGTTCACCTGATCTGAACCCCATTGAGAACCTGTGGTCCATCATCAAATGTGAGATTTACAAGGAGGGAAAACAGTACACCTCTCTGAACAGTGTCTGGGAGGCTGTGGTTGCTGCTGCACGCAATGTTGATGGTGAACAGATCAAAACACTGACAGAATCCATGGATGGCAGGCTTTTGAGTGTCCTTGCAAAGAAAGGTGGCTATATTGGTCACTGATTTGTTTTTGTTTTGTTTTTGAATGTCAGAAATGTATATTTGTGAATGTTGAGATGTTATATTGGTTTCACTGGTAAAAATAAATAATTGAAATGGGTATATATTTGTTTTTTGTTAAGTTGCCTAATAATTATGCACAGTAATAGTCACCTGCACACACAGATATCCCCCTAAAATAGCTAGAACTAAAAACTACTTCCAAAACTATTCAGCTTTGATATTAATGAGTTTTTTGGGTTCATTGAGAACATGGTTGTTATTCAATAATAAAATTAATCCTCAAAAATACAACTTGCCTAATAATTCTGCACTCCCTGTAATAAGAACAGTACTACCAAAATACAGCCAATTAAGGGCCTATGAAGACTGAGCCAAGGTTGGATTGTAGTATTCTGTTAGGCTAATCATGATGGCCATGTAGACCACCACCGAGAGGCCTGGAAGTAACAGGGATGAGATGAAAGTGCTAAGAATAGTACTACTTGAAACAACCAAGTTAGCCATGGGTGTTAGTCCAAGACCGCTTCGCTTTTTTTTGGTTTGGGTGCGGCTAATCATGCAGGCCATATAGAGCTGCCACCATTCGGTGTTGTATCACGTATTAAATTAATAAGAACAGTACTACCAAAATACAGCCAATTAAGGGCCTATGAAGACTGAGCCAAGGTTGGATTGTAGTATTTTGTTAGGCTAATCATGATGGCCATGTAGACCACCACCGAAAGGCCTGGAAGAAACAGGGATGAGATGAAAGTGCTAAGAATAGTACTACTTGAAACAACCGAGTTAGCCATGGGTGTTAGTCCAAGACCGCTTGGCTTTTTTTTGGTTTGGGTGCGGCTAATCATGCAGGCCATATAGAGCTGCCACCATTCGGTGTTGTATAAGGTATTAAACTAATAAGAACAGTACTACCAAAATACAGCCAATTAAGGGCCTATGAAGACTGAGCCAAGGTTGGATTTTAATATTCTGTTAGGCTAATCATGATGGCCATGTAGACCACCACCGAGAGGCCTGGAAGTAACAGGGATGAGATGAAAGTGCTAAGAATAGTACTACTTGAAACAACCGAGTTAGCCATGGGTGTTAGTCCAAGACCGCTTGGCTTTTTTTTGGTTTGGGTTTGGCTAATCATGCAGGCCTTATAGACCTGCCACCATTTGGTGTTGTATCAGGTATTAAACTAATAAGAACAGTACTACCAAAATACAGCCAATTAAGGGCCTATGAAGACTGAGCCAAGGTTGGATTGTAGTATTTTGTTAGGCTAATCATGATGGCCATGTAGACCACCACCGAAAGGCCTGGAAGTAACAGGGATGATATGAAAGTGCTAAGAATAGTACTACTTGAAACAACCGAGTTAGCCATGGGTGTTAGTACAAGACCGCTTGGCTTTTTTTTGGTTTGGGTGCTGCTAATCATGCAGGCCATATAGAGCTGCCACCATTTGGTGTTGTATCAGGTATTAAACTAATAAGAACAGTACTACCAAAATACCGCCAATTAAGGGCCTATGAAGACTGAGCCAAGGTTGGATTGTAGTATTTTGTTAGGCTAATCATGATGGCCATGTAGACCACCCCCGAGAGGCTTGGAAGTAACAGGGATGAGATGAAAGTGCTAAGAATAGTAAAACTTGAAAAAAACGAGTTAGCCATGGGTGTTAGTCCAAGACCGCTTGGCTTTTTTTTGGTTTGGGTGCGGCTAATCATGCAGGCCATATAGAGCTGCCACCATTCGGTGTTGTATCAGGTATTAAACTAATAAGAACAGTACTACCAAAATACAGCCAATTAAGGGCCTATGAAGACTGAGCCAAGGTTGGATTGTAGTATTTTGTTAGGCTAATCATGATGGCCATGTAGACCACCCCCGAGAGGCCTGGAAGTAACAGGGATGAGATGAAAGTGCTAAGAATAGTACAACTTGAAACAACCGAGTTAGCCATGAGTGTTAGTCCAAGACCGCTTGGCTTTTTTTTGGTTTGGGTGCGGCTAATCATGCAGGCCATATAGAGCTGCCACCATTCGGTGTTGTATCAGGTATTAAACTAATAAGAACAGTACTACCAAAATACAGCCAATTAAGGGCCTATGAAGACTGAGCCAAGGTTGGATTGTAGTATTCTGTTAGGCTAATCATGATGGCCATGTAGACCACCACCGAGAGGCCTGGAAGTAACAGGGATGAGATGAAAGTGCTAAGAATAGTACTACTTGAAACAACCGAGTTAGCCATGGGTGTTAGTCCAAGACCGCTTGGCTTTTTTTTGGTTTGGGTTTGGCTAATCATGCAGGCCATATAGACCTGCTACCATTCGGTGTTGTATCAGGTATTAAACTAATAAGAACAGTATTACCAAAATACAGCCAATTAAGGGCCTATGAAGACTGAGCCAAGGTTGGATTGTAGTATTTTGTTAGGCTAATCATGATGGCCATGTAGACCACCACCGAGAGGCCTGGAAGTAACAGGGATGAGATGAAAGTGCTAAGAATAGTACTACTTGAAACAACCGAGTTAGCCATGGGTGTTAGTCCAAGACCGCTTGGCTTTTTTTTGGTTTGGGTGCGGCTAATCATGCAGGCCATATAGAGCTGCCACCATTCGGTGTTGTATCAGGTATTAAACTAATAAGAACAGTACTACCAAAATACAGCCAATTAAGGGCCTATGAAGACTGAGCCAAGGTTGGATTGTAGTATTCTGTTAGGCTAATCATGATGGCCATGTAGACCACCCCCGAGAGGCCTGGAAGTAACAGGGATGAGATGAAAGTGCTAAGAATAGTACAACTTGAAAAAAACGAGTTAGCCATGGGTGTTAGTCCAAGACCGCTTGGCTTTTTTTTGGTTTGGGTGCGGCTAATCATGCAGGCCATATAGAGCTGCCACCATTCGGTGTTGTATCAGGTATTAAACTAATAAGAACAATACTACCAAAATACAGCCAATTAAGGGCCTATCAAGACTGAGCCAAGGTTGGATTGAAGTATTTTGTTAGGCTAATTATGATGGCCATGTAGACCACCACCGAGAGGCCTGGAAGTAACAGGGATGAGATGAAAGTGCTAAGAATAGTACTACTTGAAACAACCGAGTTAGCCATGGGTGTTAGTCCAAGACCGCTTGGCTTTTTTTGGGTTTGGGTGCGGCTAATCGTGCAGGCCATATAGACCTGCCAACATTCGGTGTTGTTTCAGGTATTAAACTAATAAGAACAGTACTACCAAAATACAGCCAATTAAGCGCCTATCAAGACTAAGCCAAGGTTGGATTGAAGTATTTTGTTAGGCTAATCATGATGGCCATGTAGACCACCACCGAGAGGCCTGGAAGTAACAGGGATGAGATGAAAGTGCTAAGAATAGTACTACTTGAAACAACCGAGTTAGCCATGGGTGTTAGTCCAAGACCACTTGGCTTTTTTTTTGGCTTGGGTGCGGCTAATCATGCAGGCCATATAGAGCTGCCACCATTTGGTGTTGTATCAGGTATTAAACTAATAAGAACAGTACTACCAAAATACAGCCAATTAAGGGCCTATCAAGACTGAGCCAAGGTTGGATTGTAGTATTTTGTTAGGCTAATCATGATGGCCATGTAGACCACCCCGGAGAGGCCTGGAAGTAACAGGGATGAAAGTGCTAAGAATAGTACAACTTGAAACAACCAAGTTAGCCATGGGTGTTAGTCCAAGACCGCTTGGCTTTTTTTTGGGTTTGGGTGCGGCTAATCATGCAGGCCATATAGACCTGCCACCATTCGGTGTTGTAACAGGTATTAAACTGCTAAGAACAGTACTACTTAACACAACCTAGTTACCATGAGTCCCAGAGCATATGTTTTATTATTATATTTTGTAAGGGTAATCATACAGGCCATATAGACCTCCCCCAATAGGCTGAGTAACAGGTATTGAAATGCTAAGAACAGTACTACTTAACACAAAGTTACCATGGGTCACAGAGCATATGTCTTATTATTATATTTTGTTCGGGTAATCATGCAGGCCATATAGACCTCCCCAGATAGGGTGTGTAACAGGTATTAAAATGCTAAGAAGAGTACTACTTAACACAACCTAGTTACCATGGGTCCCAGACCCAGAGCAGATGTCTTAGTATTATTTTTTGTAAGGGTAATCATGCAGGCCATATAGACCTCCACCGATAGGGTGAGTAACAGGTATTAAAATGCTAAGGACATTACTACTTAACACAACATAGTTACCATGGGTCCCAGAACGCATGTGTTGTTATTATATTTTGTTAGGGTAATCATGCAGGCCATATAGACCTCCCCCGACAGGGTGAGTAACAGGTATTAAAATGCTAAGAACAGTACTACTTAACACAACCTAGTTACCATGGGTCCCAGACCCAGAGCAGATGTCTTAGTATTATATTTTGTATGGGTAATCATGCAGGCCGTATAGACCTCCCCAGATAGGTGGAGTTACAGAGATTAAAGTGCTAAGAATAGTACTACTTAAAACACAACCTAGTTAACATGGGTCCCAGACCGCATGTCTTATTATTATATTTTGTTAGGGTAATCAGGCAGACGATATAGACCTCCCCCGATAGGGGGGGGGGGGGTAACAGGGATTAAAGTGCTAAGAAAAGTACTAATTAACACAAGCTAGTTACCATGGGTCCAACACTGTGTGTCTTGTTTTTATACTTTGTCAGGGTAATCATGCAGGCCATATAGACCTCCCTTGATAGGGGGAGTAACAGGCATTACAGTTCTAAGAATAGTACTACTTAACACAACCTAGTTACCATGGGTCCCAGACCAGATGTTTTCTTGTTATATTTTGTCAGGCTAATCATGCAGGCCATATAGAACTCCAACGAAAGGGGGGTAAGAGGGATTAAAGTGCTAAGAAAAGTTTTACTTAACACAACCTAATTACCATGGGTCCCAGACCGCGTGTCTTGTTGTTATACTTTGTCAGGGTAATCATACACGCCATATAGACCTCCTCCGATAGGAGGAGTTACAGGCTGAAAGTGCTAAGAATAGTACTACTTAACACAACCTAGTTACCATGGATCCCAGACCGCATGTTTAATTATTATACTTTGTCAGGGTAATTATATATCTAACAAATCTATCTATTTCTCTTCTATCGATTCTATCTAACTATCAATCTATGTATATCTATCTATCCTATCTATCTATCTATCTATCTATCTATCTATCTATCTTCTGTCCGGACTGTTTTGAGACAGACACTTGTGTTTTTGACAAATTTGAAGTAGGAGGACAGACCAATCATCTTCTTCCATCTCCCGGTTCAATAAATGAAGGCCATATAGACCTCCCCCGATAGGGGTAGTAACAGGTTGTAGTAAACTGCTAAGAATAGTACTACTTAACACACCACGGGTCACAGACTGCATGTCTTATTGTTATACTCTGTCAGAGAAATTATATATATTTCAAATCTATTTATTTATCTATCTATCAAATCGATCGAACTATCAAACGTATCTATCAAATGTAGATTGCATCTATTGATCGATGTAATTCGTATCTATAAAATGTATATTACATATTTTGGTTCATGTAATTCGTATCTATAAAATGTATATTGCATCTTTGATTCGATAACATTCGTATCTATCAAATGTATATTGCATCTATTGATCGATGTAATTCGTATCTATCAAATGTATATTGCATCTATTGATCTATGTAAATTGTATCGATCATATGTATATTGCATCGATTGAGCTATGTAATCTATGTATCCATCTATCAAATCTATCTATCTTGTGGTTGTGCAAATGGACTGTTTGCGGTTGATTGCGGTGCGTTACACTTGGAGTTTGCTCTGTCACTGTGAAGCGGCCGTAACCCTTACACTACCTGATAGATACGACATCATAACAGATGTTTTAAAGCACTTTATTGCAAACAATTTGGGGATGTTAGGTGATTTAGGCCCTTTATGGGTTAAAAGCAGACTCTGCATAAACTATGTAATTTTCCATGGGAGTTTTGCCAGGGATCCCCCTCCAGCATGCCACAGTTCCGGTGTTAGTCCCCTTGAAACAACTTTTCCATCACTATTGTGGCCAGAAAGAGTCCTTGTAGGTTTTAAAGTTTGCGCGGTTTGCCGGTTCGCGAACAATAAGTTTGAGTCCGCCGTTCGCGAACCGAAATGTTTAGGTTCGCGACATCACTATTCTCTACGGCTGATACCCTTGACCTGTTCAAGCAGGCAAGAATATCCCTCTGTGCCTGGTCAGACCACGATTTAGTCCAGACTGACATAACCTCTACTAACACTACTCGTGTGAGACCCAAATGGCGGTTACCCCACCATATTCTGGGAGACGTACCCTTTAGAGAGGAACTCCGTAAAGACATTACTCACTTTATTCAAACAAACGACAATTCATCTGTTAGAGACGACACCTTATGGGGAGCAGCCAAAGCTACGATTAGAGGTCTCCTTATTACTAAACAAGCACACCTTAGAAAACAGGCCGGCCTCACCCTTTCACAAGCTCACATTAAGTTAAGACAGCTAGAAGAACACAATAGAAGCACTATCAGCGCAAATATCACATCCCAAATTATTGGAATCAAGGACCATATCTCCCAGATTGAGCTACGCAGAACCCAGATTAACCTTACTAAACTAAAGCACTTATTTTACTTTAAGGGTAATAATGCAGAAACCCTGCTAGCGAACAAAATTAGGAATAGGATGGGAGCCTCACGAATTCACTCCATAAAATCCTCAGATTCCCTCCTCCAGATCCCGTCTCAGATAGGTGAGGCGTTTGCTGACTACTATGCCAAGCTCTACAATATAGCCACTGCTGAATCGCCTGGGTCCACACCTCAGGATGTTCTGCAGACTTATCTGGAGACTTTGTCGCCCCCCACACTAGACTCAGAACAACGAGACATCTTAAGCTCCCCCTTCTCCCTCTCAGTAATTTTGAGAGTTATCAAGAACGCAAAGTCCTTCAAGTCCCTGGGTCCAGATGGTTACCCGGCCCACTTCTATAAGGTTTACGCACAAGACCTTGCCCCCTTACTGTTAAAATTGTATAATTTGGCCAGGAAAGAAGGCTGCTTTCAGAGGGAATTCTTAGAAGCTAATATAGTTACCATTCTAAAACCTGACAAGGATCCATCCTCTTGCGCTAGCTACAGGCCTATTTCCTTAATAAATACTGACATTAAGTTTTACTCAAAGATATTAGCTAACCGTCTCGCCAATTTACTACCATCTCTAATTGACCCAGATCAGGTGGGATTTGTGTCTCAATGAGAGGGCCCAGATAACACGAGGAGACTCCTTAATATCCTCACTCTCTCTTCACGGCTTCGTAAGCCACTCGCGGTCATCTCTCTTGACGCTGAGAAGGCTTTCGACCGTGTCAGATGGCAATATCTCTGGGCAGTCCTCGAAAGATTTTGCCTCCCTACTGACTTCATAGTGGCCATTCAGGCCCTTTATTCGACTCCCACTGCTTCCGTGAGCGGTCTAGGCTTTCACTCTCCTATCTTCCCTATTACAAACGGCACCAGACAGGGGTGCCCCCTCTCGCCGCTTCTGTTCGCCCTCTCGATCAAGCCTTTAGCGGAGCAAATAAGAGCCGACCCCCTGATCAGGGGTGTCACGCTGATGGGTACCTCACACAAGATTGCACTATTTGCCGACGATGTCACCCTCTATTCGTCACTTCCTGAGCAAAGCATCCCCAGGCTTCTAGATGTTCTTACTACCTTTGGCGCTCATTCCCATTATAAATTGAATTTATCAAAAAAGTGTATACGCAAGGATTTACAAGCGCACAATTAGCCCCTCTCACTAAAAAATTCAATTTTACTTGGACAGTTCAACCCGTCTTGCATTTAGGTGTCCGATTATCTTGCGACCTCCCTCAAATAATTAAAGATAATTATCTCCCTCTCTTAACCTCACTTCGCTCCCTGCGAAAAGATTGGAACCTCCAACATGTTTCCTGGCTTGGTAGGATTACGGCGCTGAAAATGTCGTTCCTCCCCAGGCTTACATACTTATTTCGCTGCCTACCCATTAAAGGGACAGTATACACTCATTTTCATATAACTGCATGTAATAGACACTACTATAAAGAATAAGATGCACAGATACCAATATAAAAATCCAGTATAAAACTGTTTAAAAACTTACTTAGAAGCTTTCAGTTTAGCTTTGTTGAAAAGGTAGTTGGAAAGCCCACTGCAAGTGGGAAATAAGACACTTTTCCCCCCTCCCCCTTCTTTTGCATATGAAAAGACCCTTTACACAAACAGGAGCAAGCTGGAGAAGGTATACATCAGTACTCAAATAAAACTTTGGGGCTTGGTTAGGAGTCTGAAAATCTGAGCAATGTTATTTAAAAATAAGCAAAACTAAACATTTTTTTTTAAAACAAACTTCATGGGCTATATAAATAGATCATCTACAAAACATTTATGCAAAGAAAAAATGAGTGTATAATGTCCCTTTAAAATACCAAAACATTTACTCCTCCAATTTCAGAGTGGGTTTACAAAATTCATCTGGATGGGTAAACCGCCTAGAGTAGCACATAGAGTACTTCAACTCCCTAAAACTTCGGGCGGCATAGCTTCTCCGTCAGTGGTCCGGTACTATGAAGGCGCAATGCTTACCCATGTATCCCAATGGGGAGTAAAGACTTCTGATGCTAAATGGAAAGCAATTGAACAGGCCTCCCTACCCTACCAAATTAGTTTGCGGGACCTAATCTGGACCCCACCACATTGCCGCTGAGAACTAGCCTTGATCAACCCTATTGTATGTGAGTGTCTTGACTTCTGGGACAGAATTCGGCATCATCCCCATATTGCCCCTCACCCTTCTCCAATCACCACTATAGCAGGCCTTCTTTCGGGTCTACAGGACTCCCACCCCAATAAATGGGCCCAACTGGGAGTCTACCTGGGTTAGAGGAGATAGGTTACGTAGGCCCCTCTCTCTCCATTATGTGCTACTGGGTGGCACCCAAAGCCCGGAAACACCTGTCCACCTGTCCCGATGGGAAACACTGATTGGAAAGCAGGTTCCTCTGGAGGAATGGGAGCGAGCTTTCTCTCTGACCCAGAAGGCCATTCATTGTACAACGTTGTACGAGACTTATTTTAAACTCATGTCCCACTGGTACTATGTGCCCACTAGGCTAGCGAAGATCTTCCCAAGTGCGTCCCCTGAGTGTTGGTGAAATTGTGGCCATAGAGGCAACGCTCTCTATATTTGGTGGGAGTGTCCTGTGATACAACCTTTATGGCAAAAATGCTTTGCAGTTTTGCAAGGGTTTGGCATCCTGCTTTCTATATCGCTTACCTCAGCTCTCCTCCACCTAAATCTACATTCCCTACCTAAACATCACGCATATATTTGTATTTACTTGTTTATGACTATTAAATACTCCATAGCATGTTCTTGGAATTGGAAAAAAGGAGCGGCCTCCTAGTTGGCAGATAGTTTGCAACAACATGGCATATATATACACTATGGGAAAGGACATCTTTTTTAAATTGAATAAAACTGATCTGTTCGAGCTGGCCTGGGCAGATTGGAAAGAGCTACACAATACTGACTGGAAACCCAATGCTGTTGCCCATGACGGTTAGCCAATTGACTGAGCCCTCGCCATGTTTACTACTCATATAATGTGACTACGACTGTGCCCCAACCACCACCCCCCCCCTCTTAACCCTGTTTCCCCGCTGTCCCTCACTTACATAAGCACATGTGATGTTAATAGGGCTTGATGCCCTTCTCCTGTCTTCATGCTCACCCCTAATGATATCATTCCCCATACAAATCTGACCTCTTTGAGTTTATCGAGCTGTACCCACACAGAGGCTTTTTAAGTTTTGAGAAACCCTTCCCTCATCTCCAGATTACTCTTGGAGATCCCTCTAAGTAATTGTTTAAAGTAATGTCGATGGGAGTTTTGTTTGGGGACTGTTTTAACTATGTTTTAACTATGATATGTTAACACTATTGACTTTGTCATTTGATACTTGTATACCTTCTTTTTTGTTCGAAATTATAATAAAAAGATATATTAAAAAAAAAACAACCCAAAAAAACAAAAAAAACGTGAACGTTCTCTTCTCACTTATTCGTTTGTATGTTGCATTGAATCAGAGGAATACATTTTCTCTAAAGTCGTAAAGCACAAGTCAGTTTAAAATAAAAAATAAAAAAAATAAATACAAAAAATTGTATTCTATCTGAATCATGAAAGAAATTTTTGGGGTTTAATGTCCCTTTAACCCCCCCCCCCCCACACACACACACACACACACTTGATCTGTGTAATTTTTTGCCAAGTGACTAAAATGTGTGACCACTTTATTCTTGAGTGTACTAAAACTTGAAAAGTATGTCAAGGTATTAACACACAATTACAGAAAAATACAGACACATGGACACCCACAGAAACACTCACACACACTCACATAGACACGCACAGAAACACACACAGACAAACACAGAAACCAACAGAAAACACATATGCACAGACATTTAGCTCTTGTTAACAGTGACCTGACAATTAAGGGGACAGTCAACTCAACACCAGAATTTTTGTTGTTTAAAAAGAAAGATTCCATAGATACCCATTCCCCAGTTTCCAAAGATTCCAAAGATACCCATTCCCCAGTTTTGCATAACCAACACAGTTATAATAATACATGTTTTACCTCTGTAATTATCTTGTATCTAAGCCTCTGCTGTCTGCCCCCTTATTTCAGTTCTTTTGACAGACATGCAGTTTAGCCAATCAGTGCTCACTCCTAGGTCACTTTACGTGCATGAGCTCAATGTTATCTATATGAAACATGTGAACTAATGCCCTCTAGTGGTCAAAATGTATTCAGATTAGAGGCAGTCTTCAAGGTCTAAGAAATTAGCATATGAACCTCCTAGGTTTAGCTTTCAACTAAGAATACCAAGAGAACAAAACAAAATTGGTGATAAAAGTAAATTGGGAAGTTGTTTAAAATTGCATGCCCTATTTAAATCATGAAAGTTTTTTTTGGACTTGACTGTCCCTTTAATGAGGCAGACTACATTTTCCTCAAAAAGACAATGTACAATCTGGAGTTCTGATGATCTTTTTGTCAAGTAAGAGATCAACTATATGATGCTAACAGTATGAAGTGGCTGAAAGGGGGAGGCAAAGGCCCCTGAACTGTCTTAATGATAAAACTGGACATGTTTTGTTTGATGTAGAACCAATCAGCACTTTACCACTATCTGCATAAGCCATGTTGCTTTAATAATGATAAATGTAGTCATGTCTAATGAAATCCTAACACTACAACAGCCTGAGTTTCCTATTTTTCAGCCTCTTACAAATAAGATTCCTTGGGCATTTTTAAAAAAAATGTCTTTTAGTTCATTAAGATACCTTTTATTATAAGCATTCTTTGTAAATCAGGTATCTTTTTAATCTTTATGCGAGACAAATGTCATTAGCAAACGAAAATATGCGAATATGCTTACACAGGTAAGTCTTTCTCTGCTTTTACACTTGTCCCTGTCTACAGATAGTGTGATGATGTTAGCTACAAGAACCCCTTTTTATATATATAAAAAAATAATAAAGCAAATGTGTTTTTAACCAGTGGCATTTTCATTTAAATGTTGATCACTTAGACTGTAAACAATTATGATGCAAGGACACTTAAGTAACAGGCAATATTTATTATATAACATACAATCCAATGGCTGCCAAAACCAAAGAGTTATATGGAAAAGATATCACTGACACCGACCTACCCTCCTGAATTGTACTATCCTGTATGCCAAAATAACATACAATGTATGCCCCAGCACTACATTGTAACAGGCAAAATAATCATTACATTTTATATACATTTAAAGATTAGTTACAAAATATTTATGGATTGATTTTTTTGTTTTATTTATGCAATAATAATAATAATAATAATAATACTAATCTACTCCCTATGTATTATAGAGGCAGCACAATTAGCATTTCCTCCATGATTTAACTACCTCCTATATTGAATACATTCATTGCCATGAAACTATTTCACTGTCATAAACAGACTTTTAGATTTTTACCATAACAGCATCCAACCACTATTAAAGGGACATTAAACCAAAAAATATTATTTTATTATTCATATAGATCATACACACATTTTTAAACAACTTTCCTGTTTACCTCTATTATCAATTTTGCTTCATTCTCTTGGTATGCTTAAAGCGACAGTTAAGTCCAAAAAAAACTTTCATGATTTAAATAGGGAATGTAATTTTAAACAACTTCCCAATTTACTTTTATCACCAATTTTACTTTGTTCTTTTGGTATTCTTAGTTGAAAACAAAATTTAGGAGGTTCATATGCTAATTTCTTAGACCTTGAAGACTGTCTTTAATCTAAATGCATTTTGACCACATAAAAAAATGGGTTTCATGTCCCTTTAATAATAGAAAATAACATTAAGGGCTAGATTACAAGTGGAGCACAAATTACCACTCCTGCTTGCATGTTAACTTCACTAGACGGAGGCTTTTTCTTTTACAAATATATGACGAGTTCACGGATTTCATCCTTACTTGTGGGATATTAACCTCCTGCTAACAGGAAGTGGCAAAGAGCACCACAGCAGAGCTGTATATATATATATATATATATATATATATATAGCCCCTCCCTTCCCCTCCACCCCCAGTCATTCTCTTTGCCTGTGTTATACTAGGAAGACATGGTAAAGTGAGGTGTTAGTTTTAGTTTGTTCAATCAAGAAGTTTTTTATTTTAAATGGTACCGTTGCATACTATTTTCCTCAGGGGGATATGAAAGAAGATTTCTGCCCTGAGGTTGATGATCTTAGCATTTGTAACTAAGATCCACGCTGGTTCCCACAATACTTCTGAAGGTAACCATGAGACATCTTCAGGGTAGAGACCGGTTTCATGCTACAAGCAGCATTAAGGTATGTGCAGCCTTTTATTTTCTGAGGAGACTTGGTATATCAGAACTGTCTGGCATGTATTTCCTTGTATGGGAATGGGGTAAGCAGTAATCCTATTAACAGAAGGTGGTTACTGGAGTCCCTGGAGTTTATTATACATAGTTGACATTTTATGGGCTTTTCATGACACTATGGGAGAGGCAATGAAAAACGATCATAACATTTTTATTTTTTTGGCATTAACCTGGATGTTTTATGGAGTGTTTGAGGGGGCACATAGTTTTTATTAACTTGTGATGTAAAAAACGCTTCTCCATGCGGTTGGATTTGGGCCTGCTCCGGCATCGACCTTAAGGGGCGGGGCCTATTTTCGCACGCTCAGATGCGCACTTCCTTCAGCCTAGGCAGCAGCAAGCAGTAACTCCGGTGGCTCCTGGACGGTTTAACTCTGCTCTGGAGTGTTGGAAAGTTGTTTCGAAGTACCCTGGGGGCAGGGAGGTGCAGAGGGTATTTTTGATTATAATCTGACAATTTGTTGATCTAAGTACTTTAGAGCCTTATTTTCCCCCTTAATACTGGGGTACAATAATTTTTGGATAAACCAACGTATTTAAGTTAACTTTAGAGTTGATTTAAAGTTATTTAAGCAGTTTTGGGAAAATTGTTCACTTTTTATTTTCTTAAAGGTGCAGTACACATGTTTCTAAAGTTTATTTTCAACAATAAATAAAGTGTTTAAACGACTTCTGTGGTTCTTACTAGTCTGTTCAAACATGTCTGACATTGAGGAATCTGAATATCATTGTTCTATGTGTTTAGAAGCTATTGTGCAACCCTCTCTAACATTGTTTAACTCTTGTACTTAAAGAGCCTTACATTGTAAAGACCATATATTAGGTCAAGAAAGTGTGCCTAAGGATGATTCTCAGTCTGAAGAGAATCAGGATATGCCATCCAATTCTCCCCAAGTGTCACAACCTTTAACGCCCACACAAGCGACGCCAAGTACTTCTAGTGCGTCTAATTCTATTACTCTGCAGGAGATGGCTCTAGTTATGTCAACTACCCTTGCAGAGGTATTGTCTAAATTACCTGTGTTGCAGGGTAAACGCAGTAGGTCAAGTATTAATGTAAATACTGAATCCTCTGATACTTTATTAGCTATTTCCGATGTACCCTCACAGTGTTCTGAGTTGGGGGTCAGGGAATTACTATCTAAAGGGGTGAAATTTCAGACTCAGCGAATGTTTTACATCAGACAGATTCAGACGCTATGGCCTTTAAATTTAAGCTTGAACACCTCCGCCTGTTACTTCGGGAGGTTTTAGTGACTCTGGATGATTGTGATCCTATTGTGATACCACCGGAGAAATTGTGCAAGATGGATAAATATCTAGAAGTGCCTACTTACACTGATGTTTTTCCGGTTCCTAAGAGAATTTCGGAAATTATAAAAAAGGAATGGGATAGACCAGGTATACCATTTTCTCCCCCTCCTAATTTTAAGAAAATGTTTCCCATTTCAGATACCATTCGGGACTCATGGCAAACGGTCCCTAAGGTAGAGGGAGCTATATCTACCTTAGCTTAGCGTACAACGATACCCATTGAGGACAGTTGTGCTTTCAAAGACCCTATGGATAAAAAAATTAGAGGGTCTACTAAAGAAATGATTTATTAATCAGGGGTTTCTTTTACAACCTACGGCTTGCATTGTTCCAGTAACTATTGCAGCAGCCTTTTGGTTTGAGGCTCTAGAAGAGTCTCTTAAGGTTGAGACCCCATTAGATGACATTTTAGATAGAATTAAGGCTCTCAAGCTAGCTAATTCTTTTATTACTGATGCCGCTTTTCAAATTGCTAAATTAGCGGCAAAGAATGCAACATTTGCTATCCTAGCATGTAGAGCGCTGTGGCTCAAATCTTGGTCTGCTGATGTCTCATCGAAGACTAAGCTTTTAGCTATCCCTTTTAAAGGTAAGACCCTTTTTGGGCCTGAATTGAAGGAAATCATTTCTGACATTACAGGAGGTAAAGGCCATGCCCTACCTCAGGATAAGTCTGTTAAGATGAGGGGTAAACAAAATAATTTTTGTTCCTTTCGGAACTTTAAAGGAGGACCCTCAGCTTCCTCTTCTACAAAGCAGGAAGGGAATTTTACCCAATCTAAGTCAGTCTGGAGACCCAACCAGAACTGGAATAAAGGTAAACAATCCAAAAAGCCTGCTGCTGCTACTAAGACAGCATGAAGGGGCAGCCCCCGATCCGGGACTGTATCTAGTGGGGGGCAGACTCTCTTTCTTTGCCCAGGCTTGGGCAAGAGATGTTCAGGACCCCTGGGCACTGGAAATAGTAACCCACGGTTATCAATTGGAATTCAAGGATTTTCTCCCAAGAGGGAGATTTCATCTTTCAAGATTATCTGCAAACCAGATAAAAAGAGAGGCGTTCTTACGCTGTGTAAAAGACCTTTTTACCATGGGAGTAATTTGTCCAGTTCCAAAATTAGAACAGGAACAGGGGTTCTACTCAAATCTATTTGTGGTTCCCAAAAAAGAGGGAACTTTCAGACCCATCTTAGACCTCAAGTGTCTAAACAAGTTTCTCAGAGTTCCATCATTCAAGATGGAGACTATACGAACAATTTTACCAATGATCCAGGAGGGTCAATATATGACTACCGTGGACTTGAAGGATGCTTACCTTCATGTTCCTATCCACAAGGATCATCATCAGTTTCTAAGGTTTGCCTTCTTGGACAAACATTATCAATTCGTGGCTCTTCCCTTCGGGTTGGCCACAGCACCGAGAATCTTCACAAAGGTTCTAGGGTCTCTTTTGGTGGTTCTCAGACCACGAGGCATAGCAGTGGCGCCTTATCTGGATGATATTCTGATCCAGGCGTCGACATATCATCTGACAAAATCTCACACGGACACATTGTTGTCTTTTCTGAGAACTCACGGTTGGAAAGTGAACATAGAGAAAAGTTCACTTGTCCCACAGACAAAGGTTCCTTTCTTAAGAACTCTGATAGACTCGGTAGCCATGAAAATATTTCTGACGGAGGTCAGGAAATCAAAGATTCTAAATACTTGCCGAGCACTTCAGTCCATTCCTCGGCCATCAGTGGCTCAGTGTATGGAGGTAATTGGATTAATGGTAGCGGCAATGGACATTGTTCTGTTTGCTTGCTTTCATCTCAGACCACTGCAGCTGTGCATGCTCTGACAGTGGAATGGGGATTATGCAGATTTATCTCCTCAGATAAATGTAGATAAAGAAACCAGAGACTCTCTTTTTTGGTGTTTGTCGCTGGCTCATCTGTCCCAGGGGACTTGCTTCAGTACACCCTCGTGGGTGATAGTGACAACATACGCCAGCCTTCTGGGCTGGGGTGCAGTTTGGAATTCCCTGAAGGCTCAGGGTGTTTGGACTATGGTGGAGTCTCTACTTCCAATCAATATTCTGGAACTGAGAGCAATATTCAATGCGCTTCAGGCGTGGCCTCAGTTGGCTTAGGCCAAATTCATCAGGTTCCAGTCGGACAACATCACGACTGTGGCCTATATCAATCATCAGGGGGGAACAAGGAGTTCCTTAGTGATGAGAGAGGTATCCAAGATAATCCGTTGGGCGGAGGCACACTCTTGTCATCTATCAGCAATCTACATCCCAGGAGTAGAGAACTGGGAAGCGGATTTTCTAAGCCGACAGACTTTTCATCCGGGGGAGTGGGAACTCCACCCGGAGGTATTTGCCTCATTGATTCTCCGATGGGGCAAACTGGAATTGGATCTGATGGCATCTCAACAGAATGCCAAGCTTCCAAGATACGGATCCAGGTTGAGGGATCCCCAGGCTGAACTGATAGATGCCTTGGCAGTGCCTTGGTCATTCAGCCTAGCTTATGTGTTCCCACTGTTTCCTCTCCTTCCACGCGTGATTGCTCAAATCAAACAGGAGAGAGCTTCAGTGATCCTGATAGTGCCTGCATGGCCACGCAGGACTTGGTATGCAGATCTAGTGGACATGTCCTCTCTACCACTGTGGAAACTTCCTTTGAGACAGGACCTTCTCATTCAAGGTCCTTTCCAACATCCAAATCTAGTTTCTCTGCAGCTGACTGCGTGGAGATTGAACGCTTGATTTTATCGAAGCGAGGATTCTCTGATTCAGTTATCAGTACTTTGATACAGGCTAGAAAGCCTGTCACTAGAAAAATCTATCATAAGATATGGCATAAATATCTTTATTGGTGTGAATCTAAGGGCTACTCATGGAGTAAAGTTAGGATTCCTAGGATTCTGTCTTTTCTCCAAGAAGGATTGGAGAAAGGCTTATCAGCTAGTTCTTTAAAGGGACACATTACTGCGTTGCCAATTTTATTTCACAAATGTTTGGCAGATGTGCCAGATGTTCAGTCTTTTTGTCAGGCTCTAACCAGAATTAAGCCTGTATTTAGACCAATTACTCCTCCCTGGAGTTTGAATTTAGTTCTTTGAGTTCTTCAAGGGGTTCCGTTTGAACCCATGAATTCCATAGATATAAAATTATTATCTTGGAAAGTTCTGTTTTTGGTTGCTATATCTTCTGCTCGAAGAGTTTCTGAGCTTTCAGCGTTACAGTGTGATTCTCCTTATCTCATATTTCATTCTGATAAGGTGGTTTTACATACCAAACCTGGATTTCTTCCTAAGGTTGTTTCAAATAAGAATATTAATCAGGAAATTATTGTTCCTTCATTGTGTCCTAATCCTTCTTCTAAGAAGGAGCGTCTGTTGCATAACTTGGACGTGGTCTGTGCCTTAAAGTTTTACTTACAGGCAACTAAGGATTTCCGTCAATCATCTTCTTTATTCATTGTTTATTCTGGAAATTGTAGGGGTCAGAAAGCTATGGCTACCTCTCTTTCTTTTTGGCTGAGAAGTATCATCCGCCTGGCATATGAGACTGCTGGACAGCAGCCTCCTGAAAGAATTATGGCTCATTCTACTAGGGCTGTGGCTTCCACATGGGCTTTTAAAAATGATGCTTCTGTTGAACAAGGCTGCGACTTGGTCGTCCCTTCACACTTTTTCCAAATTTTACAAACGGAGAAAGGTTCTTCAAGCAGTGGTGCCTTCTGTTTAGGTTCATGTCTTGTCCCTCCCTTTCATCCGTGTCCTGTTGCTTTGGTATTGGTTTCCCACAAGTAAGGATGAAATCCGTGGACTCGTCATATCTTTGTAAAAGAAAAGTAAATTTATGCTTACCTGATAAATTAATTTCTTTTACGATATGACGAGTCCACGGCCCACCCTGTTCTTTTTAAGACAGTTTTTCTTTATATTTTTTGTAAACTTCAGTCACCTCTGCACCTTTTAGCCTTTCCTTTTCTCTTCCTATACCTTCGGCCCAATGACTGAGGGTCGAGGGGAAGGGAGGGGCTATATATACAGCTCTGCTGTGGTGCTCTTTGCCACTTCCTGTTAGCAGAAGGTTAATATCCCACAAGTAAGGATGAAATCCGTGGACTCGTCATATCGTAAAAGAAATTAATTTATCAGGTAAGCATAAATTTACTTTTTGCGCTCGTAGTCAGGGCTGGATTGGCCTACCAGGGTACCAGGAGATTTACCGGTGGGCTGCAGCAGATGGGGGTTGAAAACTATAATTTAAAGGGGCGATTAATTAATGCAATTGGGTTGTAGGGTTGCTATAGACCATCAATCTGACATTTTTGTTTAATACAAAGTAATATAATTTAATTCTGAAAAAAATATTGGGGCAGGCATATTCCAGTAATTCCCTTTGAGAAACATGGGGCATGTGCATTCTACCAACTCAATGGAAAATGGGGCTGGTCGTTATATTTTTCCAGGGCTGCTTTTTATTCCCATTCTGGCCCTGCTCGTAGTACAAGTTGAAAGTAAAAAGTTTGAGCACGAGCGCTAACCTAATGTGCACCAAACTTTGAACATTGTAATTGTGTTAATGTATTCCCCCACAAAAAGTGGAAAAAAACCTAACAGCCTAACTCAAGTGGAAACCTGATCACGTTTACTCATCGCACACATTTTTTTTCTTCATGTTTTCATCTACTTGACTTCAAAGGGTCCAATGCACTTAAATATATGTCTATATATGTATACATATGTATTTATGTGTATATATGTCTGTAAATACACACACACACACACACACACACACATATATATATATATATATATATATAAAATACATATGTACATATATATATATATATATACTGTATATATATATATATATATATATATATATATATATATATATATATATATATATATATATATATATATATATATATATATATGGGAAAAGAAGAGAACATAAAAGAGATCTAGTAGTGGTGGTTCTGTAGTGTAAATTCTTATTGATATACTATATATACTTATAATAATTTTTATAGAATGAAGGGCACTCTCAGGTTTTTTTAGTATTTGCAAAACAAAGTTATTTATTCTTAGTATCAACAATTCTTCATAGTCGACGTTTCGGCTTTCACTGAAGCCTTCCTCAAGACAGATAACATCTTATGTCGGCATATAGCCGTGCTCACCAACCAGTAGACAGCTTTAGCGTTACTTATAATAATGGGTATATAGGTCAAGATCTGATATGCTCTTAGAGATGGAAATACATAATAAAAACAGATATCAACATAAATTCATGGGATACATATGCTGTTGTTTTCAAGTTTGTAAGAACAGTCTATTAATATACAATTTTAGTAAATATGGCAGCAATTCAAACTTACAGAATGAAACCTCAATCTTATGAGGTAAGGTGTTTGCACAGCACAAATCAACTCCTATAGAAATCTGCTTCCCTCTTAATGTAAGGAGAAATCTTCAAAGAACTGACAGCGGTCAGTGTTCCCTCTGCCCCTTTGTATCTGTTCCTTCTCAGAGTATGGTAAATCCCTCCAGGAATGAATATGCAAAGAAAAAAGCTGCAAATAGTGTGATACTATTTTAAGAATTATGGTACACTTTAATCACATAAAAACACACACTATTAAAAGGCCTGCTTACACTCGATATCCTCAAAAATGTGAGGTATTTAAAAGGCTCTTGAGGGTCTGTATATACAGATAATGATCACTCTCTGTATACACAGTACTGGATTTTCACCCGTAAGCCTTAATAATCCACAGTAGCAGGAATGAAACCAACCCGGAACCTCCGGTATCTGGATAAAGTTAGTTTGTCTTGTCTAACGCGTTTCAAAGGCTTTTTAATAATTCCTTCTTCCTCAGAGACTACTACTTGAATGAGCGGCTGTTCTTTTATTGCAAAAGATATCGCAATCTTTGGGCAGTTTGATAAACGCGCTTCTATTGGCTACAAAGCACACACCTCTCTCCAGCATAAAAACACCCCAATGATTGGCTGATTCCGAGGGTGTGTGTTGCTATAATGCTATTCGTAGCCGAAAGTGCTTTATAACTAAAAGCAAGGAGACCTTAAATATCTTAGGCCTAGATTTGGAGTTTGGCGGTAGCCGTGAAAACCAGCGTTAGAGGCTCCTAACGCTGGTTTTGGGCTACCGCTGGTATTTAGAGTCAGTCAGGAAAGGGTCTAACGCTCACTTTTCAGCCGCGACTTTTCCATACCGCAGATCCCCTTACGTCAATTGCGTATCCTATTTTTTCAATGGGATCTTTCTAACTCCAGTATTTAGAGTCGTGTCTGAAGTGAGCGTTAGAAATCTAACGACAAAACTCCAGCCGCAGAAAAAAGTCAGTAGTTAAGAGCTTTCTGGGATAACGCCGGTTCATAAAGCTCTTAACTACTGTGCCCTAAAGTACACTAACACCCATAAACTACCTATGTACCCCTAAACCGAGGCCCCCCCACATCGCCGACACTCGATTACATTTTTTTAACCCCTAATCTGCCGACCGCCACCTACGTTATACTTATGTACCCCTAATCTGCTGCCCCTAACACCGCCGACCCCTATATTATATTTATTAACCCCTAACCTGCCCCCCACAACGTCGCCGCCAGCTACCTACAATAATTAACCTCTAATCTGCCGCTCCGTAAACCGCCGCTACCTACATTATAGCTATGTACCCCTAATCTGCTGCCCCTAACACCGCCGACCCCTATATTATATTTATTAACCCCTAATCTGCCCTCTCTAACATCGCCGACACCTAACTTCAATTATTAACCCCTAATCTGCCGACCGAATCTCGCCACTATTCTAATAAATGTATTAACCCCTAAAGCTAAGTCTAACCCTAACACTAACACCCCCCTATATATATATATATATAATATAATAATAATATAATTTAAATTTAACGAAATAAATTAACTCTTATTAAATAAATTATTCCTATTTAAAACTAAATACTTACCTGTAAAATAAACCCTAATACAGGGAGTGCAGAATTATTAGGCAAGTTGTATTTTTGAGGATTAATTTTATTATTGAACAACAACCATGTTCTCAATGAACCCAAAAAACTCATTAATATCAAAGCTGAATAGTTTTGGAAGTAGTTTTTAGTTTGTTTTTAGTTATAGCTATTTTAGAGGGATATCTGTGTGTGCAGGTGACTATTACTGTGCATAATTATTAGGCAACTTAACAAAAAACAAATATATACCCATTTCAATTATTTATTTTTACCAGTGAAACCAATATAACATCTCAACATTCACAAATATACATTTCTGACATTCAAAAACAAAACAAAAACAAATCAGTGACCAATATAGCCACCTTTCTTTGCAAGGACACTCAAAAGCCTGCCATCCATGGATTCTGTCAGTGTTTTGATCTGTTCACCATCAACATTGCGTGCAGCAGCAACCACAGCCTCCCAGACACTGTTCAGAGAGGTATACTGTTTTCCCTCCTTGTAAATCTCACATTTGATGATGGACCACAGGTTCTCAATGGGGTTCAGATCAGGTGAACAAGGAGGCCATGTCATTAGATTTTCTTCTTTTATACCCTTTCTTGCCAGCCACGCTGTGGAGTACTTGGACGCGTGTGATGGAGCATTGTCCTGCATGAAAATCATGTTTTTCTTGAAGGATGCAGACTTCTTCCTGTACCACTGCTTGAAGAAGGTGTCTTCCAGAAACTGGCAGTAGGACTGGGAGTTGAGCTTGACTCCATCCTCAACCCGAAAAGGCCACACAAGCTCATCTTTGATGATACCAGCCCAAACCAGTACTCCACCTCCACCTTGCTGGCGTCTGAGTCGGACTGGAGCTCTCTGCCCTTTACCAATCCAGCCACGGGTCCATCCATCTGGCCCATCAAGACTCACTCTCATTTCATCAGTCCATAAAACCTTAGAAAAATCAGTCTTGAGATATTTCTTGGCCCAGTCTTGACGTTTCAGCTTGTGTGTCTTGTTCAGTGGTGGTCGTCTTTCAGCCTTTCTTACCTTGGCCATGTCTCTGAGTATTGCACACCTTGTGCTTTTGGGCACTCCAGTGATGTTGCAGCTCTGAAATATGGCCAAACTGGTGGCAAGTGGCATCTTGGCAGCTGCACGCTTGACTTTTCTCAGTTCATGGGCAGTTATTTTGCGCCTTGGTTTTTCCACACGCTTCTTGCGACCCTGTTGACTATTTTGAATGAAACGCTTGATTGTTCGACGATCACGCTTCAGAAGCTTTGCAATTTTAAGAGTGCTGCATCCCTCTGCAAGATATCTCACTATTTTTGACTTTTCTAAGCCTGACAAGTCCTTCTTTTGACCCATTTTGCCAAAGGAAAGGAAGTTGCCTAATAATTATGCACACCTGATATAGGGTTTTGATGTCATTAGACCACACCCCTTCTCATTACAGAGATGCACATCACCTAATATGCTTAATTGGTAGTAGGCTTTCGAGCCTATACAGCTTGGAGTGAGACAACATGCATAAAGAGGATGATGTGGTCAAAATACTCATTTGCCTAATAATTCTGCACTCCCTGTATAGCTACAATATAAATCATAATTATATTATAGCTATTTTAGGATTTATATTTATTTTACAGGTAACTTTGTATTTATTTTAACCAGGTACAATAGCTATTAAATAGTTAATAACTATTTAATAGCTAACATAGTTAAAATAATTACAAATTTACCTGTAAAATAAATCCTAACCTAAGTTACAATTAAACCTAACACTACACTATCAATAAATTAATTAAATAAAATACCTACAATTATCTACAATTAAACCTAACACTACACTATCAATTAATTAATTAAATACAATACCTACAAATAAATACATTTAAATAAACTAACTAAAGTACAAAAAATAAAAAAGAACTAAGTTACAAAAATTAAAAAAATATTTACAAACATAAGAAAAATATTACAACAATTTTAAACTAATTACACCTACTCTAAGCCCCCTAATAAAATAACAAAGACCCCCAAAATAAAAAATGCCCTACCCTATTCTAAATTACAAAAGTTCAAAGCTCTTTTACCTTACCAGCCCTGAACAGGGCCCTTTGCGGGGCATGCCCCAAGAAATTCAGCTCTTTTTCCTGTAAAAAAACACATACAATACCCCCCCCAACATTACAACCCACCACCCACATACCCCTAATCTAACCCAAACCCCCCTTAAATAAACCTAACACTAAGCCCCTGAAGATCTTCCTACCTTGTCTTCACCTCACCGGGTAAAACACCGATCCATCCTGGCTCCGATATCTTCATCTAAGCCCAAGCGGGGGCTAGACATCCATCATCCAACGGCTGAAGAAGTCCAGAAGAGGGTCCAAAGTCTTAATCCTATCCTGGAAGAAGAGTAGATCCGGACCGGCAACCATCTTCTTCCAAGCGGCATCTTCTATCTTCATCCGATGAAGACCGGCTCCATCTTGAAGACCTCCACCACGGACCCATCTTCTTCCGACGATGACTTCCCGATGAATGACGGTTCCTTTAAGGGACGTCATCCAAGATGGCGTCCCTCGAATTCCGATTGGCTGATAGGATTCTATCAGCCAATCGGAATTCAGCCAATCAGAATCAAGTTCAATCCGATTGGCTGATCCGATCAGCCAATCAGATTGAGCTCGCATTCTATTGGCTGATCGGAACAGCCAATAGAATGCGAGCTCAATCTGATTGGCTGATTGAATCAGCCAATCAGATTGAACTTGATTCTGATTGGCTGATTCCATCAGCCAATCAGATTTTTCCTACCTTAATTCCGATTGGCTGATAGAATCCTATCAGCCAATGGGATTTCGAGGGATGCCATCTTGGATGACGTCCCTTAAAGGAGCCTTCATTCGTCGGTAGTCCGTCGGGCCAGCAGGATGTTACGCGTCGGAGGTCTGCAAGATGGATCCGGAAGAAAGAAGATTGAAGATGCCGCTGATAGAAGACTTCAGCCGGATCATGGACCTCTTCAGCTCCCGCTTGGATGATGACTTCAGCCGGATCATGGACCTCTTCAGCTCCCGCTTGGATGATGACTTCAGCCGGATCATGGACATCTTCAGCCCCCTGCTTGGGCTTGGATCAGGACATCGGAGGAGCTCTTCTGGATCGATCGGTGAACCTGGTATGGTGAAGATAAGGTAGGAAGATCTTCAGGGGCTTAGTGTTAGGTTTATTTAAGGGGGGTTTGGGTTAGATTAGGGGTATGTGGGTGGTGGGTTGTAATGTTGGGGGGGTATTGTATGTGTTTTTTTACAGGAAAAAGAGCTGAATTTCTTGGGGCATGCCCCGCAAAGGGCCCTGTTCAGGGCTGGTAAGGTAAAAGAGCTTTGAACTTTTGTAATTTAGAATAGGGTAGGGCATTTTTTATTTTGAGGGGCTTTGTTATTTTATTAGGGGGCTTAGAGTAGGTGTAATTAGTTTAAAATTGTTGTAATATTTTTCTTATGTTTGTAAATATTTTTTTATTTTTTGTAACTTAGTTCTTTTTTATTTTTTGTACTTTAGTTAGTTTATTTAATTGTATTTATTTGTAGATATTGTATTTAATTCATTTATTGATAGTGTAGTGTTAGGTGTAATTGTAGGTAATTGTAGGTATTTTATTTAATTAATTTATTGATAGTGTAGTGTAACTTAGGTTAGGATTTATTTTACAGGTAAATTTGTAATTATTTTAACTATTTTAGCTATTAAATAGTTATAAATCCTAAAATAGCTATAATATAATTATAATTTATATTGTAGCTATATTAGGATTTATTTTACAGGTAAGTATTTAGCTTTAAATAGGAATAATTTATTTAATAAGAGTTAATTTATTTTGTTAGATTTAAATTATATTTAACTTAGGGGGGGTGTTAGTGTTAGACTTAGCTTTAGGGGTTAATACATTTATTAGAATAGCGGTGAGCTCCAGTCGGCAGATTAGGGGTTAATGTTTGAAGTTAGGTGTCGGCGATGTTAGGGAGGGCAGATTAGGGGTTAATACTATTTATTATAGGGTTAGTGAGGTGGATTAGGGGTTAATAACTTTATTATAATAGCGGTGCGGTCCGGTTGGCAGATTAGGGGTTAATAAGTGTAGGCAGGTGGAGGCGACGTTGTGGGGGGGCAGATTAGGGGTTAATAAATATAATATAGGGGTCGGCGGTGTTAGAGGCAGCAGATTAGGGGTACATAGGGATAATGTAAGTAGCGACGGTTTACGGAGCGGCAGATTAGGGGTTAAAAAAATATTCAGGGGTCAGCGATAGCGGGGGCGGCAGATTAGGGGTTAATAAGTGTAAGGTTAGGGGTGTTTAGACTCGGGGTACATGTTAGGGTGTTAGATGCAGACGTAGGATGTGTTTCCCCATAGCAAACAATGGGGCTGCGTTAGGAGCTGAACGCGGCTTTTTTGAAGATGTTAGGTTTTTTTCCAGCTCAAACAGCCCCATTGTTTCCTATGGGGGAATCGTGCACGAGCACGTTTTTGAAGCTGGCCGCGTCCGTAAGCAACTCTGGTATCGAGAGTTGAAGTTGCGTTAAATATGCTCTACGCTCCTTTTTTGGAGCCTAACGCAGCCATTCTGTGGACTCTCAATACCAGAGTTATTTTAAAGGTGCGGCCAGAAAAAAGCCAGCGTTAGCTACGCGGGTCGTTACCGACAAAACTCTAAATCTAGCCGTTATATTGTTATTTACAAATTGCTGAATATTTTTTAGTATCCTAAAAGTTTGAATATTCAATATTGTGTTATGTCTGAGTTTGAATTTAATAAACTTAAAAAAAAACAAAAAAAAAACGATTACTTTAATACTTCATTCTGTTCATACTGTATATAATTCCTCCATGCCTACAAACATTTAATACAATAATCTCATGTATAGTAAACAATTAATATAAATTATAAAAGACAATAAAATTCTTGAAAATGCATCTCTCTCTCTCTCTCTTTCTCTCTCTCTCTCTCTCTCTCTCTCTCTCTCTCTCTCTCTCTCTATATATATATATATATATATATATATATATATATATATATATATAAAATGTTATTTAACAATCATTATATATTAAAAATATGCAAAAAACATGTTAAAATATAAATATATAATATTACAAATACTACAGTACATGAATAAATATGGATTAAATAATACCTACAAATTAATACTGTATCTAATAAAAAAAAATTGTACATACATTTTAAAAACCTTTCTGATTATTGTCAATCCATCATTAATTTTCTAAAAATGCAGCAAGATCTATATTTTTATTAAGACCATTGGGTATAAGAGTATTCATAGTATGTATCCAGAATGTTTCTCTTTTTCTTAAGGCAATTGTTCTATTTCCCCCAAATTTGTGGGTTTTTACATGTTCAATTATAGTTCCCTTTAAACATTTTGGATCTTTTTTGTGAATTTTTTTGTAATGTAGGGACGTCTCACCTGCAGTTATATTGGTTAGATGTTCAAGTAACCTCTTATAGGGTCTAATGGTCCTACCAATATACTGCAAATTACAACTACATTGCAGTTTTACAGTTACACAATGATTTTATATCAAACTCCTTCCCAGTGCTGCAGGACTTACATTTTTTTGTTGGCTTAGTTCCATTAAAATGATGGATACATGCTTCGCAATTTTTTCTATTGCATTTAAAAAAACCAGATTGTTTTCCTAGCCAGTTAGAATTGATAATCACATTAGTTTTTAACTGACTAGGTGCCAAGATGGATTTTAGATTTTTATTTTTCTTATATATAACTTTTGGGTTATCTTTCGTTATTTCTTTTAGAAATTCATCTTTTTTCAAAATGTGCCAGTGTTTTTTTAAATTCTATTGATTTCTTGGGCACCCTCATTATATGTAGTTACTAAACTACAGGATTTATGGTTATGCAAATTATCCCTATTTTTTCCTTTTAATAACATATCTATTGGGATTATTCTAGTTTTGTTATCTGCCTGTTCTAAAAGTTTGTAATTATAACCTTTTTTCTCAAATTTTTTCTTTAATTCTGTAGATTCTCGTTCAAAGGGTTCAATGGACTTAAATATATGTCTATATATTTATACATATGTATTTATGTGTATATATGTCTGTAAATACACACACACACATATATATATACATATATATATATATATATATATATATATATATATATATATGTAAATACACACACACACACACACATATATATATATATATATATATATATATATATATATATATACACACACAAAATAAGAGGACAAATGGTCGATATAAATAGGTTATACTATGCAATAATATATATTATATAATAGGTTATGAAGACAAAAGTGTTTAATTATAATCTCATGTAGAGAGATATAGAAAGACCAATAATTTGTTAAACATACCTGAATAGATCAACAACATCAAAGTGTACAATGCAAGTGAGAGTAAATACAATGTATATAAAACAAATTGCTATGTCATGTGACTAGCAGCAGTCCAAACAAATTATACACATTGTTTAGAGGCAAACTTTAAAGGGTACGGCATAACCACTACACCCCAGCTGCACACAGAACCCCCTATGCAAGCAGCTAGGAAGGATAGCCTGGGAAGGTTCTTAACAGGGATTTAAGTGGAGCGAGGTATCCTAAAAGTTATAGGCAGAAAAAGGCATACAGTGATTATATAAGGTACATGGTTATCCATAATATGCAAGCGGTATGTGGATAAGAGACTTGTTTCAATTTTAAGAGCATATTGTGCTCTTTCACATGCCTTGCAAGAAAAGTGATTGCATCTAAAGGTGCCATTTAGTCTAAGCCAAGCGGAGCCACTTGTTTCCTCTTGTTTTAATTTGGTAGGGGCTATTATGTTGCCTATCGTCCTGTTTCTTTTATACGTAAATCTTATACCTTCCATTACTGTTTTTTTTAAAGCATCATCAGCTAAGAGCAATTGGTAGTTGTTCTTGATTATCTCACAAATCTGATTGTATTGTTTTGAGTAGTCAGTTGTAAATTTAATTTTTTTATAATCCTGTTTTTCCTGTCTACTCCTACCTTTGTTCTTGTTTCTATTCTTTATTGTTAGCTTGTTTGAGAAGATCCTCTCTATTGATTCTGCTGACAATGTTCCTTTCCTTAGTCACTACCGACCGCTTGTGGCCTCTCTCCACTAGCCTATCTGTTAGTTCATCTGCTTGTTTCTCATAAGTGTGATGGCTAGTACAATTTCTCTTCAAGCGGATGAACTGACCTCTTGCTACCCCTTTGAATACTCCCTTTGGATGACAACTTGACGCCTGTAGGAGGGAGTTCCCTGTTATGGGTTTGCGATAAGTTTCTGTATTAATCTTCTGGCCTGTCTGTCCTTTCAATGTGATGTCCAAAAAGTTTACTGTATGTTCCTGTATGTCTGAGGTAAAGCTAATACCTACAGAGTTCTGATTCAGTCCCTCTATGAAGTTCTCAAGATCCTCTCTTGATCCTTTCCATATGAAAAGGAGATTGTCGATATAGCGCCTGTACCACACTATTTCCTGCCTGAAGGGGTTCCGCTCTCCAAAGACGTGGGAGAGCTCCCACCAATCCATGAAAAGGTTGGCGTAAGAGGGGGCAAATTTGGCCCCCATTGCCGTCCCACGCCTCTGGAGAAAGAACTCCCCCTCAAACAGGAAATAGTTGTGGGTCAAGAGGAATCTGGTTACTCGTAAAATATATTTAATAAACTCCTGCTCCCCTGAGAACTCCCTAGAGAGAAAGAATTCCAATGCTTCAAGTCCCTTTTCGTGAGGTATTGTAGAGTAAAGGGACTTGACATCCACTGTGAGCCAATTGAAATTCTCCTGCCAGGTGACATCCGAAAGTAAGTTTAGAACATGTTTTGTATCTGCCAGAAAGCTCCAAAGGGTGCTCACTATCGGCTGCAGGATACCATCCAGCCATTCCGAAAGGTGCTCTAATAGTGAGCCAATTCCACTCACAATTGGCCTCCCTTGTACATTTTCGATGGACTTGTGTACTTTCGGTAGGTGGTTAAACACAGGTATAGCAGGACTATCCACTAGTAGATATGCTTTTGTTTCATGGTTAATATAGCCCAAATCCACCCCATCATCTACAAGGGAGGCCAATTGGCGCTGGAACAACCTGGTTGGATCCTGTCGTAGCTTCTCATAGTCTGACTCCAATCTCAGTTGCCTGAAAGCTTCTTTCACAAAATTTTCCCTATCCTGAACAACAATGGCTCCGCCCTTATCCGCTGACCTCCCTACTATATCCTTGTTACTTCTCAATTTTTCTAAGGCTGACTTTTGCTTTCTTGTGATGTTAGATTCCTGTCCCCTCTGTGTGGTGTAGTGGAGCCTTACTAAGTCGCTCTCTACTCTTTTCTGGAATTTCTCCAGAAGGGGGCCCATGCTTTGTATGGGGTAAAAGGAGGATTTCATCTTTAATGTTGGGGTACTGCAACCCCTACACTCCCTATTTTCAACACCCCCTGGAGTGACTCCAGAACTCTAACATCACAGAGCTCCTGGAAATCCATCGCTAAACTAGAGTCTCCCCCCACATAAGAAGAGTAGATACAAGAATGCTACATTTATTTTATTTTGTTGCAAGTTATGGGCATGGGAGTCAGGTACACAGCTATGATGTAAAATACGCTGCACCATGTCTCTACATTCCCTCCTTTAAACATTTGTCTGTGTCATGGCGATTAAATATTATTTCTTTCATGTAATTAGCAAGAGTCCATGAGCTAGTGACGTATGGGATATACATTCCTACCAGGAGGGGCAAAGTTTCCCAAACCTCAAAATGCCTATAAATACACCCCTCACCATACCCACAAATCAGTTTTTACAAACTTTGCCTCCTGTGGAGGTGGTGAAGTAAGTTTGTGCTAGATTCTACGTTGATATGCGCTCCGCAGCAGGTTGGAGCCCGGTTTTCCTCTCAGCGTGCAGTGAATGTCAGAGGGATGTGAAGAGAGTATTGCCTATTTGAATTCAATGATCTCCTTCTACGGGGTCTATTTCATAGGTTCTCTGTTATCGGTCGTAGAGATTCATCTCTTACCTCCCTTTTCAGATCGACGATATACTCTTATATATACCATTACCTCTACTGATTCTCGTTTCAGTACTGGTTTGGCTTTCTACTACATGTAGATGAGTGTCCTGGGGTAAGTAAGTCTTATTTTCTTTGACACTCTAAGCTATGGTTGGGCACTTTTATATAAAGTTCTAAATATATGTGTTTAAACATTTATTTGCCTTGATTCAGGATGTTCAACATTCCTTATTTTCAGACAGTCAGTTTCATATTTGGGATAATGCATATGAATAATTCAATTTTTTTCTTACCTTAAAATTTGACTTTTTTTCCTGTGGGCTGTTAGGCTCGCGGGCGCTGAAAATGCTTCATTTTATTGCGTCATTCTTGGCGCGGACTTTCTTGGCGCAAAAAATTTCTTGTCATTTCCGGCATCATACGTGTCGCCGGAAGTTGCGTCATTTTTTTGACGTTTTTGCGCCAAAAAATGTCGGCGTTACCGGATGTGGCGCCATTTTTGACGCCAAAAGCATTTAGGCGCCAAATAATGTGGGCGGCTTTTTTTGGCGCTAAAAAATTTGAGCGTCGTTGTTGTCTCCACAATATTTAAGTCTCATTATTTATTGCTTCTGGTTGCTAGAAGCTTGTTCATTGGCATTTTTTTCCCATTCCTGAAACTGTCATTTAAGGAATTTGATCAATTTTGCTTTATATGTTGTTTTTTCTATTACATATTGCAAGATGTCTCAAATGGACTCTGAATCAGAAGCCACTTTTGGAAAAACGCTTAAACTGAGTATCAGTTCTACCAAAGCTAAGTTCATTTATTTTAAATGTTATAAATGTTTATCTTTAGCTATGGTTTGTAATAAGATATTATGTTATACTTTTACATGCGGAATCCATTAGTATTTATGCTTTATATATTTTCTTTTCTTACAAGAAATATTTAGAAGACTTATAAGAAATATTTTTCTGATTCTATGTTAAAGGCTTTGTCTGACTTCGTGCCTTCTAATAAAATTTTTAGGTCTTTTTCACTTCTTTTTTAATTATTGAAGTTTCAAATGACCAACAACATGCTGATTTATCCTTCTCTGATGATGTTTTTTTCAGAAATTTTCTTCATCAGATATTGACACTAACAAATCTACTTTTTTATTATTTTTCAATTATTAAAGTACATTTGTTCTTTGTTGAAAAGGTGTTGATTATTTTGGATATTAAGGTAACTAGTTCTTTAAGACTAGCTGACATTATTTCTGCCTATTTATTTCTTTAGAGGTTTTCTTTCCAATTCCCTATACTAGGGAATGGAATAGGCTGAGAATTTTCTTTTATTCCTTCTTCAAAGGTTTTAAACTATATTCTTTGCCAGCAGTTAAACTCAATTTGGAGGGTTCTCCAATTTATTGGGGCTATCTCTAATTCTACTAATTATGCTATTGTTTCTATAGCAAAATAGTATTTATTTTCCTTTAGATATTTGTATCTTATTTTTGGAAAATTATTTAGTTTCAGGTACTTTTCTTGGTCCTGTGATTTATTTGGATATTGCAATTGCTTCATTTTCTCTGTTTACTTTAAGATCAAGTATCAGATTATGATTTATCTTAGCATTGTTAAAGGGACAACATTTACTAGACTAGGTGCTGTTGCATTTGTCTTGTTGTTTTGCATTTATTAATTATGCAAGTCCACTGTATTGGCTGGTCCTTTAAACTGGACTATCATGCTAATAATTTAATTTGTGTCTTCATTTTATTGAATATTTTCGCAAATGAGGGTTAATCTATGTCTTTAGCTTTTTTAGCTAGAAGAAGTTTATGATTTTTAAAAAAAAATAAAAAAAAAATACATATTTCCTTTGTTCTAAGATAATCAATTATTTGTTTTATAATTGGATTCAATTCTTAACTGTTACTCTGGGCTTCAAGGTTGAGTTCTAAGACTAAAACTTTAAGCTTATACTAGTTTGGTTATTCTTATTAAGGAACGAATTCCCAAGTAACATGTCTATAATTGGAGTTCGAAATCAGCTCCCTAATTTTGCAATGTACGTGCCGTATTCCAGCTTGGCTGGTAAGGGGCAGGTTAAGGCTTCTTTGAAATTTATTTTGTCCAAATTTCTTTGATTTTATTCCAGCAAGGCTAACACTTTCTTTAACTGTGTTTCTGTCCTATATATTTTGGGTACTGTTGAAGCATGGCTGGGCACCCATGGGGTTCAAGTGCTGCTCAGACCTGGAATCTTCTGGGGTATTTCTTCCAGTTTCTTTTGAGGAACCGGGTTTTGGAGTTTTATTCAAACTATTTTGCCTTTTTATGGTCTTTGATAGCATTATTTGTTTTCATTAGATACAATAAATGCATATTTTCATTTTTCTGTTTTCATTCAGATTATTTTCTGAGGATGCGGAATCTCATGTGATTCACTTACTCTTCAGGACATAGTTAGAGGATCTTCTTTTCTAAAGCTCTTGATTCCTCACACAAGGGTCACCTTTTTTAGGTTTCCAGATAGTTTGTGTCACTGTCCTTGTCTCTATCAGACAAGGGATAATGCTATTGGGTTCCGTCTATCGGTACCTTTAGTCTCTATTATTTCCTTCAGTTGCTATATATGCATAGAAGTTTTAGGTCTTATGGCCATAGCATTGGATTCAATTCCCTTTGCTCATTTTCTCTAGAAAGAACCTTTCCAGTCTTTTATAAGTGTTGTTTCTTCAAGAACATGGTTGGAGGATCAATTTACCAAAAAGTTCGTTTGATTCCTCAGACAAGGGTAACCTTTTTAGGTTTCCTGATAGATTCAGTGTTCTTGATTCTGTCTCTGACAGACAAGAGGCGTCTGAAATTGGTTTCAGCTTATCGAAACCTTCAGTCTCAATTATTCCCTTCGGTAGCCTTATGCATGGAAATTCTAGGTCTTATGTCTGCTGCATTGGACGCGATTCCCTTTGCTCGTTTTCACATGCGACCTCTTCAGCTCTGTATGCTGAACCTGTGGTGCAGGGATTATACAAAGATATCTCAATTAATATCTTTAAAACCGATTGTTCGACACTCTCTGACGTGGTGGACAGATCACCATCGTTTAGTTCAGGGGGCTTCTTTTTGTTCCTCCAACCTAGACTGTGATCTCAACAGATGCAAATCTGACAGGTTGGGGAGCTATATGGGGGTTTCTGACAGCACAAGGGGTTTGGGAATCTCAGGAGGTGAGATTACCAATAAACATTTTTGGAACTCCGTGCAATTTTCAGAGCTCTTCAGTCATGGCCTCTTCTAAAGAGAGAGTCGTTCATTGTTTCTAGACGGACGATGTCACAACCGTGGCATATGTCAATCATCAAGGAGGAACTCACAGTCCTCTGGCTATGAAAGAAGTCTCTCGAATACTTGTATGGGCGGAATCCAGCTCCTGTCTAATTTCTGCGGTTCATATCCCAGGTATAGACAATTGGGAAGCGGATTATCTCAGTCGCCAAACACTACATCCGGGCGAATGGTTTCTTCACCCAGAGGTATTTCTTCAGATTGTTCAAATATGGGGACTTCCAGAAATAGATCTGCTGGCTTCTCATCTAAACAAGAAGCTTCCCAGGTATCTGTCCAGATCCAGGGATCCTCAGGCGGAAGCAGTGGATGCATTGTCATTTCCTTGGAAGTATCATCCTGTTTATATCTTTCCACCTATAGTTCTTTTTCCAAGATTCTAAAGGAACGTTCGTTTATTCTGCTGGTGGCTCCAGCATGGCCTCACAGGTTTTGGTATGCGGATCTTGTCCGGATGGCCACTTGCCAACCGTGGACTCTTCCGTTAAGACCAGACCTTCTATCGCAAGGTCCTTTTTTCCATCAGGCTCTCAAATCCTTAAATTTGAAGGTATGGAGATTGAACGCTTGATTCTCAATCATAGAGGTTTCTCTGACTCTGTGATTAATACTATGTTACAGGCTCGTAAAACTGTATCTAGGAAGATATATTATTGAGTCTGGAAGATTTTAATTTCTTGGTGTTTTTCTCATCATTTTTCTTGGCATTCTTTTAGAATTCCTAGAATTTTACAGTTTCTTCAGGATGGTTTGGATAAGGTTTGTCTGCAAGTTCCTTGAAAGGTCAAATCTCTGCTCTTTCTGTTCTTTTTCACAGAAAGATTGCTAGTCTTCCTGATATTCATTGTTTTGTACAAGCTTTGGCTCGTATAAAACCTGTTATTAATTCAATCTCTCCTCCTTGGAGTTTGAATTTGGTTCTGGGGGCTCTTCAAGCTCCTCCGTTTGAACCTATGCATTCGCTGGACATTAATTACTTTCTTGGAAAGTTTTGTTTCTTTTGGCCATCTCTTCTGCTAGAAGAGTTTCTGAATTATCTGCTCTTTCTTGTGAGTCTCCTTTTCTGATTTTTCATCAGGATAAGGCGGTGTTACGAACTTCTTTTAAATTTTTACCTAAGGTTGTGAATTCTAACAACATTAGTAGAGAAATTGTGGTTCCTTCATTGTGTCCTAATCCTAAGAATTCTAAGGAAAACTCGTTGCATTCTTTGGATGTAGTTAGAGCTTTGAAATATTATGTTGAAGCTACTAAGGATTTCCGAAAGACTTCTAGTCTATTTGTTATCTTTTCCGGTTCTAGGAAAGGTCAGAAGGCTTCTGCCATTTCTTTGGCATCTTGTTTAAAATCTTTGTTTCATCATGCCTATGTCGAGTCGGGTAAAACTCTGCCTCAAAGGATTACAGCTCATTCTACTAGGTCAGTTTCTACTTCCTGGGCGTATAGGAATGAAGCTTCAGTTGATCAGATTTGCAAAGCAGCCACTTGGTCTTCTTTGCATACTTTTACTAAATTCTACCATTTTGATGTGTTTTCTTCTTCTGAAGCAGTTTTTGGTAGAAAAGTACTTCAGGCAGCTGTTTCAGTTTGATTCTTCTGCTTATAATTTCAGTTTTTTTCATTATAAGATTTAAACTTTATTTTGGGTGTGGATTATTTTCAGCGGAATTGGCTGTCTTTATTTTATCCCTCCCTCTCTAGTGACTCTTGCGTGGAAGATCCACATCTTGGGTAGTCATTATCCCATACGTCACTAGCTCATGGACTCTTGCTAATTACATGAAAGAAAACATAATTTATGTAAGAACTTACCTGATAAATTCATTTCTTTCATATTAGCAAGAGTCCATGAGGCCCACCCTTTTGTGGTGGTTATGATTTTTTTTGTATAAAGCACAATTATTCCAATTCTTTATTTTTTATGCTTTCGCACTTTTTTCTTAACACCCCACTTCTTGGCTATACGTTAAACTGATTTGTGGGTGTGGTGAGGGGTGTATTTATAGGCATTTTGAGGTTTGGGAAACTTTGCCCCTCCTGGTAGGAATGTATATCCCATATGTCACTAGCTCATGGACTCTTGCTAATATGAAAGAAATGAATTTATCAGGTAAGTTCTTACATAAATTATGTTTTTTCCTATACATCATTAAAACCATAGATAGATGCAGTTAGTTGCTAAGCAGATACCGGTAAACTACAGACACAGATTGGATGAGTTGTGGGTTGATCGCCTTAGTCACAGCTCTAGCAAACAAAGCAGCCGACACTAATAGAAGAGGTTACACAGCTGACCAAAACAGTTGCAGCAAAATAGCTGCGTACAATCCTCTAGAGAGAGGTGGGGCCAACACGCCAATGTTTAGACTGTAACTAAGGGGCGGAGCCTGTTGAATTGAAACAGGAGGTTTGTTCGCGTCACAGTTTCAGCATAAACAAAGCAGCCAGCACTGACAGGAGGGGTTATAAAACCGATCTGAGCGGCTGCTGTAAAATGTTAAATCGCGAGCGTGTAGTGCCAGCGCAAACCCCTACAGAGAGATATTGGGCCACTCTGGCCAAGTTTTACTGCAATATATAGAGCGGTTAACAGTACAATAATAGTGAGCATTCACTAAGGCAATGAGAAGTTAATGTTGCAATGCTTGCTGCGTCCTATAAATACTGTGCAGGGATCTAGGTTTATATAGATTTTTACACTTTTTTATACTTTGACATACATAACATTACATGGCCATTAAGGTAATAAATGTTTAAACAATCAGTTTATGGGTTGACCAGCCCAGGTGTTATTCACAGACAGCACAGGTGTCATAACGTTAGAACCTCTACATTGGTGGTTTAAGAAAGAGGTGTGAATATTAGAACCAATTGAATTGCAGGGATGGGTTTTTAAACTGGTAACCAACAGTCAGTTTTTAAGCAGACTAGGAGTAAGGCAGACGCCGAAACCGGTCAGCCTTTTTTGTCACTGTTTTTCAATTTACATTTATTTTGTCTCTTACCCTGGGGTAACTTAAACCCTTTGTTTAAATAAAGCTTAATTTTTACTCACACTCTGGTGCTCCTGACAACGTTCTTTCTCAGAAAAATTAGCTTAGGTGCCACCCTTTATATTTATGTATTTATACAGGGCTCAAAATGTCAAGGCCTAAGCTACTATCCAGGGCCAAATTTTACTCGCCACTTACAAACTCACCCATAACCTGCCCACACCACACCCACTACCCACCCACATTATACCCACTACCCACCCACATCACACCCACTACCCACTCACATCACACCCACTACCCGCCCACATCCCACCCACTACCCACTCACACAACACCACTACCCGCCCACACTACACCCTCTTTGCATACATTTAGCCATTGTTAAACACCTTATTGTGCAGTGATTTTTTTATATTTTTTATTTTAAACCATAGCAAAGTAAGCAATTTTAATTCAATTATTGAAAATGTATTAATTTGCTGGCCATTTAGCACAATGTATAGACAATATTTATCACTCTCTCACATGATGTAAAGCATGTAAACCAGGACAGCTTCAATCTAAGGCAGTAGGGACATGACACAAAATTGTTTTGTGTTTAATTTTGCAAGGGCAGTAACCTGGACAACTAACTATGGGTGATATTTAGCATGATAAAGGGAACAGTAATTTGAAATAGCTGAGGTTGCCTGCTGAAACTGCCACGTATGCCGATTTTGTCAATACTAAAGTATTTGCTATAGAAAGGCTATGTAATCAAGTGGTAGTGGCAGTGGGAGTGGAAGAAAGAGCTGAGCCCATTTGAAAAATTGTCTCTGCAGTTACGTTGAATACAAAAACTTATCAGCTGCTTGCCTGAGTATATTATCGTTTAAGAGAGTTATCTGCTAAAATCAACTGTTCTATGGGTACAGAGCATTTCTTATTTCCCCACAATATTCTTTTAAATTAATATTTTAAGCACATTCCCCTACTTTGCAACCTGTAGTGGATATTGGAAAGCAAAAATCTCTGAAAAGCCCTCAAAATCTCTTAAAGGAACATAATACTCATTTGCTAAATCACTTGAAAGTGGTGCAGTATAACTGTAAAAAGCTGACATGAAAAATATCACCTGAACATCTCTTCAGCTCACCAGAGTAAGTGCTCTGCGAGCAGTTATACTCCAGCTGCTGTCCAGCTGCAGGTTGAAAAACCAACCCCCCCCCCCCCCAAAAAAAAAATAGTCTATTAGCAGTGCTGAGGTCATTATTTGCTTTGCCGTGTTTCATAGGAATCTTCCTTAAACTGAATAGGAAAATAACATGACTGTGCCTGCACATGCCAGATGTACACTCCCTTGCAAGTCCTGGGACTAGCATTCTGATTGGCTGCTTAAAGTCTCTTTACAGTGGGGTGTGAATGCTTTGGAAATTTTTAGGTAAGTATCATCTTTTTTATATAGAGATTTGCAGGTGATATTTTCTAGTCAGCCTTTTACAGCAATGCTGCATAAATTTCAAGTGCTTCAACATTTTGATATCATGTCCCTTAAAACTACCTTTGTTGCTTAAGTTTTTTATGTATACAGCTCTAAATTTCTCCCACCCAAAGTCAGAGATCATACTTAATTGGTACTGATGGCGAATCAGCGTTCTCTATTTACACGTCTCTTTATCCCCTAATTTTGTATTGCCCAAAGATCAAATCAGGCAGACCAGAGCCCTACTTACCTTACATAAGCCTCACTCCTACTGATGACACAACATGCACTCACTATCTTTCACTACTTGCCCCTTGAGCTGTGTGATATAAGTGTGTATATATATATATATATATATATATATATATATATATATATGTGTGTGTGTGTGTGTGTGTGTATAATATATATCTATCTTGCCCTTATAGAGAACAATCGAAAATTAACTTGCATAATTAAAAAAAAAACGACAACTTTTCTTTATTTATTTTGCCTAACTTTCCTATAATTTCAATTTCCTCTCTACCCAGAGAGGCTGATGTGCATTCCCCAGAATGCACAACCCTGACACTCGTACATGCTGCACAGCAAAAGCTTATTTATGTATCTCCCTAATTGGCTACATCAAATGAAGTAAGTTAAACAGCATCCAATAATTATTTTTTTAAAGGGTGTGTCCTGGGTCTGCAAAACAAAACATATTTTCCTAACCAAATGACAGCTCAATTACTTGGCATGCAGATATTTTACAGGGCATAATTTCTGATGCATAAATAAAAATTAATTTGTTATTAAGATTGACAGACAGTGTTACATTCTACTGTGTACATGACTGACAGAAGGATTTAATGATTAACAGCTCTATTTCTGACTAACATAGGGGATTGTTGTCTTCTCTTTATACGCAGCTCAATATGTGGTTTGAGCAATAGAATTCTATTTATTGACATTAGAGTTGCCAGATGTCCAGTTTTCAACTGGACAGGCCAGTATTCCAACAGGATGTCCAGTAAAATCTATAGATAGATACTGGGCACCTAACTTTTTTTTTCTATAAGTCCCCTGAGTGGCAGCTGAATGCGAAATGTCTCCAATGCCTCTATGAAGCAACAATGCACATTTACTGTTATTTGTTACCAGTAGCTCTGTGTGTGTTATGTGTAACTGCTGGGGGAAAATCAATGTTTTGTGTTTTTTCCAAGGTAACTCTAGTGGTGTAAAATCACTGCTCCTTGTGTTCTATTGGCAGTCAAATCAATGCTGTGTTTATGTTACCGGCAGCCAAAAAGGGTCAAATCTTTGATTTTTGTCCCTGTTACTGGCAGCCAAGGGGATAAAATCATTGCTCAGCTATGAAATATATGTATAGTGCAGTCAAATGTAGGGTCTAAGGTAGAGCTTTGGGGAGGGGCCATTGTCTGACTCCACCCACTACCAGTGCTCGGTCAACTACAGGTCACTTAGTATTTTTGTGGTGGGCAGCTGGCAACCTTATACATAGGACGGACAGAAAGGGTTAGTGTTTGTTCTGTACACAAATAAAACAAACTGTTAATCATTCATCATCTTATGTTAGACTGACTGATTACATGTTTTCTTTGTGGTCAACAGAAAAACAGTTAATCATTCACCATTTTTTGTGCGTCTGACAGAAATGGTTATTACCTGCTATATAATTAGCTAACAGGGTTTAATGACTGCTCAATATCTGGATGAAAATGGGTTAAACGATCATTGCTTTATGTGTATCTTACAAAAGTGACTAATGTTTACATGGCAGGAAGAGTTAACAAATAACTGCTGTTGAGTAGTGCTGACTCAGTAGTGTAACTTTTACTATTATAAATATATTAAAATAAGAAATATATTTTAATGAGCAGCCATTTTGTGATTTTGTGCTTATTTGCTTAATAAATGTAACTTAAGTTACAACACTGACCACCATGTCATACACAAAATACATTTATTAATCAAAACTTGCAAGTTGCTATCCTAATACTAAGCTGTAACAGCACCAGGATATGCGGGCGTGCTATTATTGTGTATATGGTGGCGCCTGGTGGACTTCACTGGACTCTGATGACGACGGTGACATAACATAATTTATACTGAGACTGACTGACTCTGAGACTAACTGTTGACCTGTATTAATGTATTTATATTTATTATGGTACTACTGGCCCTGCCGCCCTGGCCGGTTGTTGTTGTGTTAGTCTCTTTCCTATATTCACTTATTGTAGCTACTAATTCAGATTAAAGTTATCCATATCGTGCTTGGGAATGCATTGACATTTATGCAACAGTCCCCTGTGTCTCTTTCCCCCTCCCCTGTGTCTCTCCCCCCTCCCCTGTGTCTCTCCCCCCTCCCCTGTGTCTCTCCCCCCTCCCCTGTCTCTCTCCCCCTCCCCTGCATCTCTCCCCTCTGTCTCTCTCTCTCTCTCTCCTCTCTGTATGCCTCTCTCTCTCTCCCCTCTGTCTGTCTCTCTCTCTCTCCCCTCTGTATCTCTCTCCCCTCTGTCTCTCCCATCTGTCTCTCTCTCCCATCTGTCTCTCTCTCTCCCCTCTGTCTCTCTCTCTCCCCTCTGTCTCTCTCTCTCCCCTCTGTCTCTCTCTCCCCCCTCTGTCTCTCTCTCCCCCCTCTGTCTCTCTCTCTCCCCTCTCTCTCTCTCCCCCTCTGTCTCTCTCTCCCCTCTGTCTCTCTCTCTCTCTCTCTCTCTCTCTCCCCTCTGTCTCTCTCTCCCCTCTGTCTCTCTCTCCCCCCTCTCTCTCTCTCTCTCCCCTCTGTCTCTCTCTCTCTCTCCCCTCTGTCTCTCTCTCTCCCCTCTGTCTCTCTCTCTCTCCCCCTCTGTCTCTCCCCCTCTGTCTCTCTCTCTCCCCTCTGTCTCTCTCTCCCCTCTGTCTCTCTCTCCCCCCTCTCTCTCTCCTCTGTCTCTCTCTCTCTCCCCTCTGTTTCTTTGTCTCTCTCTCCCCCTCTGTCTCTCTGTCTATCTCTCTCTCTCCCTGTCTCTCCCACCCCCTCTGTCCAATTTTCATCTAATATCTAATTTCCTTCATTTTCTTGATATCCTTTGTTGAAAATCATATATAAATATGCTCAGTAGCTGCTGATTGGTGGCTGCACAATAGATACCTCATGTGATTGGCTCACCCATGTACATTGCTATTTCTTCAACAAAGGATATCTAAAGAATGAAGGCATATCCTAGCCAGTGCCTCACCTGCCTCTGACCTCACTGCACGTCACTGCTAGGAAGGCACATATGATAATTTCTAAGCCCTTGATGGCCACCTCTATTTTATTTACTTTTCATAGCAGGGGAGAGCAAGCTCATGTAGGCCATATAGATAGCATTGTGATCACGCTCGTGGCTAGTGGCAGACACTGCACTAATTGGCTAAAATGCAAGTCAATAGATAATTACTAAAAGTCATGTGATTAGGGGCGGTCAGAAGATGCTTAGATACAAGTTAGTCACAGAAGTAAAAAGTGTATTAATATAATAGTGTTGGTTTTGCAAAACTGGGGAATGGGTAATAAAGGGATTATCTATCTTTTTAAACAAAACAAATTCTGGTGCTGACTGTCCCTTTAAAAGGAACAAGTAAAGCAAAGGAAATGTACCAAGATTCAATTTCTGCTAATATACCAACACCTCCCTAAAAAACACTCCTGTTCCAAACACTCCTGTGTTACAAACATACAGTTAAAACACACAAATAAGCTAAAAAGATACAGTTAAAACACATAAATAATACCTTATTTGTGTGTTTTAACTATACTTAAAGGGACAGTCAACACCAGCATTTTTGTTGTTTTAAAAGATAGATAATCCCTTAATTACCAATTCCCCAGTTTTGCATAACTAACACAGTTATAATTATATATGTTTTACCTCTGTAATTACTTTGTATCTAAGCCTCAGCAGACTGCCCCCTTATTTCAGTTCTTTTGACAGACTTGCTGTTTAGCCAATCAGAGCTATCTCCATGGTAAATTCACGTGCATGAGCTCAATGTTATCTATATGAAACACATTAACTAATGCCCTCTAGTGGTGAAAAACTATCAAAATGCATTTAGATTAGAGGCGGCCTTCAAGGTCTAAGAAATTAGCATATGAACCTCCTAGGTTTAGTTTTCAACTAAGAATATCTAGAGAACAAAGCAAAATTGGTGATAAAAGTAAACTGGAAAGTTGTTTAAAATTACATGCCCTATTTGAAACAAAGTTTTTTTAGGACTTGACTGTCCCTTTAATTCCCTTTAAGTGCTAAGCACTTTACCACCTGGGTGCTAAGATTTTTTAAGTTTTTTTTATTTTTATTTTTTTAACAAAATTTTTTAACTTTTTTTCAGATCCCCAAGACTTACACTATTGGAAAGGTTGGGCGATTACCTTTCCAATGGTGGGTCTTGGGGGTCTGTAGCTGCTTAGATGCCTGAGATACAGAACATTGTTAAGTATAAATAAAGTTGCACGGTGACGTCATCACGTTATTGCGCGTGACGTCACCACTCATAACGTGAAGCCCCGGCGATGCCTGTCACTATGCAGGCCCGATCGCTGGGGTAGGAGCGGGTGGGAGCTCCCAGATCTCCCTCAAGTTGGGAGAGTGCTAGTGACAGCTCTAAGCCGTCATTAGCACCAGAGTGGAAAACTCTGTGATGGCTCAGAGCCGTCATTAGCACTCAAGGGTTTAAAAGGACATAAAACTCCCCAAAAATGATTTCATGATTCAGATAGAACATACAATTTTAAACAACTTTCCTATTTACTTCTATTATCAAATTTTCTTCATTTCCTTTTAATCCCTTGTTGAAAAGCAGGAAGTTAAGTTTAGGAGTGTGCACGTGTCTGCAGCAGTATGGCAACAGTAATACATTAGCAAGAGCACTAGGTGGTAGCACTATTTCCTGTCATGTAGTGCTCTAGACATGGGCACGCTACCTATCTAGTGTGACAGGGTCAGAGATCATATATATATATATATATATATATATATATATATATATATACTGTATATGTCAGCAGTAGGGTTGCCACCTCGGCCATGCTTTCCTGGACACTTATGAGTTACACATGCTGCAGGGTGTGCAGGGAGGAACATGATTAGTTCTGTCCAGGATCTCTATGCATGGGGTACAATTCATGTTCCCCTCTGCACACCCTGCAGCATGTGTAACTCATAAGTATCCAGGAAAACATGACCAAGGTAGCAACCCTAGACAGCAGGAGAATGGGGCTTTTTTTATAGAATGAGAACAGTTAAAGGGACACTAAACCTATTTCTTTTTTTAATGATTCAGATAGAACATGCAATTTTAAGCAACTTTCTATTTTACCCCTATTATCAATTTTTCTTCGTTCTCTAGCTATCTTTCTTTAAA
>NC_069501.1:488440435-488492935 GCF_027579735.1 Bombina bombina | reverse complement strand
GTTTTTTTTTCTTCAGTTCTGATAACAAACCTGTTACAACAGTTTGTCTTTCAACCTATAAAAATAGCAAGGAAACTGTTTGACTTGCGACCAATCAAAATCTTGGGACCAGTTAAAATTCCAACATCTGTATTGTAAGCTCTAGCAATTTACTGTGACCTGTCATAATAAATAAATCTCAGTGCCATCAACTCTTAGGGCTAGATTTATTAAAGCTGAGGCGGACAGGGGCGCGTATACGCGCCCCTGTACGCCTCAGCTCGCCTGTGGTGGGGCAAAATTACCCGCAGGTATTCGCCATTGCACACGAGCGCAATTTTGCGCTTGCGTGCAATCCCGCCCCCTGCCCGCGCACAGCCAATCACGCGCGGGCAGGAGCTGTCAATCTCCTCGGTCTGACTAGAATGAAGAGATTGAATTTCGCCACCTTAGAGGTGATAAATAAATTACGGCGAGCAAGTTCTTGTGAGAACTTGCAGCCGTAGGGCTTTAATAAATCTAGCCCTTAACATGTGGAAGTTGGGGATAGCAGGATGGTACAAGATGCTTTTCAGAGACGTTGAAGCCAGGAATATAAATCTCTATCTATCTATCACCCAAAGTACAGCAGCGGTATGGAAAATATCATGAGAGATTATTTTTTTCCAGGTCAGGTGTGCCTAATGTTTAGGTGCAATTAATTACACCCATTTGGCAACAAGGCCAATCATTTAGAAATGTTATATACTAACAGGGAACATATTCATTCCATCATTGTTTTACAATATAAAATACATATTTGAAGCCTATGTCTGTAGTGAATGCATTGTTACTTATCCAGGAAATTTGTTCTTGAAAAGCTCTGTGTTAGCTGATAAGTTTAACAAGGGCCATTTCCTTCTAGCATGGTGGTTAAAGGGACATAAGACCCACATTTTTTTTCTTTCATGATTTAGAAAGATAATGCAATTTTAAACATCTTTCTAGTTTACTTCTATTATCTAATTTGTTTTATTATCTTGATATTCTTTGCTGAAAAGCATATCTAGATATGCTCAGAAGCTGCTGATTGGTTGCTGCACATAGAAGCCTCGTGTGATTGGCTCACCATGTGCATTGCTTTTTCTTCAACTAAGGATATCTAAAAAATGAAGCAAAATAAATAATAGAAGTAAATTGTAATGTTGTTTAAATTTCTATTCTCTATCTGAATCATGAAAGAAAGATTTTGGGTTTAGGGGCCCTTTAAGTATGGTGGCTTTTTAAACAGGATGCATCATAAAATTACATATTATATTTTAGGTGATTCCAGCTATTCACTTTAACCTTGGTTACTTATACCTCTACCATCTACTATGAGGTGTTTAAGGAAAGGTTTAATGGAGCATATGGTGAGATCTGTGCAAGATCTTTTGGAGTCATAAAAACGCAATTATATTTTTTAGACCACTCAAGGGGTGTTCACAGTATGCCCCCCAAAAAACATTCTGCTGTCTACACAATCTGGCCCTGCAGCATATCCTCTTTGATTTGTCGAATGTTGTTGAGCAGCCAGTGGAAAAGGATGAAGAAAACTTTCAACTGAAGGAAAGGAAGTTAAAGTGATGGTAAACTTTAGCTAATCAAATGCCACATATCAAGGAAAAGTATCGCTGTTCACACAGTGTCAGAGCCTGTACCTTTTAGGACCCAGCGCAGTTTCACCTTGTCCTGCCTACCTAACTAATAAAACACCTGAAATCACAGGCCTCTGTGCTTAGTATTTTGTATAGCAGTTTCAGAGCTGCTGTTTCTCTAAGCTCTCTAAACATTTTGGATTACAAATATTCTACAGCTTTTTCTAACAACTGAAGAGTTATCTTTAACACTTCCTTCTGCATCTATCTGATGTCTTGCATGCAATAAGGAACTTTGTATTTTGGACAGTTCAACTACTTATAAACCTTCTGGAGTCTGTTAACCCTGACTGTTAATATTGTTATTCCTCCTTTTCAGCAGCAAGGACATACCTACACTTAATTTGGTAACTGTGCAGGAACAGACAGGACTATTTCACTCTGTCTCACTACCTAACAGCTAACCGCAATTCCGCAGCTTTACCTGCTTCACTGACAACTCCTCTCACTCAGCGGACAGCACGGAAGTCAGACGCAGTAGCACACAAGCGCTTAGGAGAAGCGTTACACACAGGGACAACTCCTGCAATCTCTGTAATAGCTCAGCCACAGGAATACCTAGCACAGCATCCGGAGTCACAGTAAGAGTATTATCTAATAGACTATACTTATAACAAGAAGTTTTCCTTACTGTGTTGTAAAGTAATTTCAGTCAGATTCCTGCCTAACGGTTGTTCTTGCTTCTAATAGAGACTATTTCTAATACTCTGTCTGTTTCCCAAAAGTCTGCAGATTCAGAGCACACTTCCTGCAGGGTTAATATTCTTTCAATCTATCACTGGATTATACTCAAGGGTTAATTCTAACTTTCTTACAACCCTCTTGGGGATTCAAAGACTAAATTAATTTCCCTGCTGCAGTTTGCACTTTTCCCATAGTGCATCTTGGCATGGAGCTGATACAAAACTAATCTATTTGCATATAGATATATACAATTACAGTCTTAAATTCTGCAGTTGTGCTCCTAAACCATTTAGCACATTATTTGCTCTAAGAGAATATTAGAGTAACATTACATAATACTAAGCCACACCAAATGGAGCCAGCAGAAATTCCGCAACTCATCTATAACCTCACACAGAGGGTAGACCAGATTTCTCAGGCGGTTAGAGACCTTCAAGTCGAGAACCAATCACTACGTGATATAATAAAAGAATCTATTAATTTAAAAGGTGCTCATGACACACTACCCGAACCACAGGTCTCATTACCAGATACCTTTTCTGGAAACAGAAAAAGCTACAAACAGTTCAAAAATGCTTGTCATTTGCTTTTCAGTCTCCGCCCTCGCAGATACCCAACAGATAGAATTAAAGTCCTTTCTGTTGTCTCCTTTCTCCGCGGAGAACCTAGGTCTTGGGCAGACAATCTATGTGAACACCAAGACCCTATAATGTCTTCACTCAGCCTCTTCTTCGACAACTTGGATGAATTGTATTTGGACAAAGATGTTCAATTAACAGCAGAGACCAGGATGAGAGACCTTAAGCAAGGGAAAAGGCCTGTTGAGGACTACATCTTAGAATTTAAACTATATGCCTCAGATTCGATGTGGAGTCCTGTCGCTCTCCGGAATCAATTTAGATTAGGGTTAGCCGAAACCCTCAAGGATGAATTAGCCCGTATAGACCTACCTCCTACTTTGGAAGCCTTGATGAGGGTTACGACCCAAATTGACAGAAGACTCCGCGAGAGGAGACATGAGAGATATCACACCGAAAGCTCACCAAAACCTAGTTCATCTTCAGCACGTAATCCTCCCTTGAGCCCTTCTTCACACTCTGTTCCCATGGAAATTGGGGTTGTTCGAGGTCCCATCACTCCAGCAGAAAGATTTCGGAGGAAAACACATAACCTGTGTATGTATTGTGCTGATGACTCGCATACCATACAAGAATGCCCACTCTTATTAAAGAACAAGAAAAGTAAGTGTATTTCTATTAAATCAACTCACCTTCAGCATAATCAAATAACTTATTGTGGGTTATCCCTTGTTTTACAGTGGGACCACAAAAGACTTCCTACTGATGCCATCGTGGATTCTGGTGCTTTTGGGAACTTTATCGATTCCGGTCTAGTTAATTCCAATAAAATACCCCTTGTCTTGAAATCAAAACCACTTGTTGTCAGAGTTATTGATGGGTCTACTGTTACCACTGGTCCCATAACCCATCATACTATACCACTAGAAGTCATAACTAAAGAGGGCCATATAGAACATATTTCGTTTGATGTCCTACCCTCACCACACTTCCCGGTAGTTTTGGGGATCTCATGGTTACAACAACATGAACCTAGCATAACCTGGTCGTCTTCAAAAATTTGTTTTAACTCAGATTATTGCCTTAATACTTGTTTTTCCAAACAGTGTCTTCTACAAACTACTTCAGTACTTCCAGTTCTACCTCCTGATTATATCGATTTCACTGATGTCTTCAGCAAATCAGAAGCAGAGAACCTGCCTCCCCATAGGACCTACGACTGCCCGATACAATTACAGCCAGGAGCCACTATTCCTTTCGGACATGTTTATCCATTAAATCAACCCGAACTACAACACCTCAAGACCTACTTAGAGGACAACATAAAGAAAGGTTTTATCAGACCATCAACCTCCCCAGCAGGCGCAGGGATGTTCTTCGTCACGAACAAGAATGGCACTCTCCGGCCCATTATAGATTATCGGGAGTTAAATAAGAGAACAATAAAAAACCGGTATCCCCTACCTTTGATCCCGGAGTTGATCGAACGCCTCTCAGAAGCCACCATTTACACAAAACTCGACCTCAGAGGGGCATATAATCTAATCCGTATCCGCGAAGGTGACGAATGGCTCACAGCGTTTGGAACGAGATATGGGTTATATGAATATCTTGTGATGCCATTCGGCCTTTGCAACACCCCGGCAACTTTCCAACATTTTATAAATGATGTTTTTCGAGATTTGTTGGATAGTTGCGTTGTGGTATACCTGGATGACATCCTTATATTTTCCAAATCTCTCACAGAACACAGAAAACATGTTAGATGGGTGCTGTCCCGACTACGTGTCCATAAACTGTACGCCAAGTTAGAGAAATGTCAATTCCATTGCTCTCAGATCTCGTTCTTGGGCTATGAGATTTCACCACAGGGCATAAGTATACAACATAAGAAAGTGGAAACTCTTCTAGACTGGCCGCAACCCAAGAATAAGAAGGAACTCCAAAGATTTTTGGGGTTCTCAAACTATTACCGTAAGTTCATCAAAGGGTTCTCAAAGGTTGCAAGACCACTTACTCAACTTACTAGCAACTCCAAACCGTTCAGTTGGACCGATGAAGCATCTTCTGCCTTTGATTTCCTCAAAGCCAGTTTCTCAAGTGCCCCTATACTGCGTTTTCCAGATTTGAACTTACAATTTGTTTTAGAAGTTGACTCTTCCGACTTTGCTACTGGAGCTGTTTTGTCTCAGAGACAATCTCCTTCCGAACCACTGCATCCGGTCTCCTTCTTCTCCAAAATTATGAGTTCAGCGGAGATGAACTACTCCATAGGAGATAAAGAACTTTTAGCGATACGCAGAGCTTTGGAAAATTGGAGACATCTCCTAGAAGGAGCTAAATTCCCCATAACCATCTACACCGATCACAAGAACCTACAGTATTTGCAGTCTAACAAAACACTCTCTGCTAGACAAGTCCGTTGGTGCTTATTTTTCTCCAGGTTTGACTTTCACATCATCTACCGTCCTGCAAATAAAAATTGTAAGGCAGATGCCCTATCCAGAATTTATACAAAACCAACTTCTCAGTTCAACACCACTTCAATCATACCGAGTGAGCGGTTCATTACCCTCTCTACTTCTCTACTGAAAGAGATTCAAGATTCCTACGCTACCGACAAAGACCTACCACTCCAAAGACTGACGCAAAAATCGGGTACTTATTATTTTGAAGATAAGATTTATGTCTCTCCCAGCTTAAGATCAGCACTATTAAGGGAACATCATGACTCACCATTTTCCGGACACCCTGGAGTAAACCGAACAATAGATCTTATACAAAGAGAATTTTGGTGGCCCGATTTAAAGAAAACAGTCCATGATTATGTAACATCCTGCTCCACCTGTGCTATCTCAAAATCAGAAAGGAACAGACCCTACGGTCTGTTGATGCCACTCCCTATTCCACAAAGACCCTGGGAACAAATCTCCATGGATTTTATTGTCGACCTACCGCCTTCCAGGAGACATACTACCATCTTAGTCATAATCGACATGTTTACAAAAATGGGACATTTCATCCCATATCATAAATTACCTACCTCTGTTGAAACTGCTAACTTATTTCTTGAAAACATAATAAAACTCCATGGAACACCGGCCAGAATAATCAGGGACAGAGGTATGCAATTTACCTCCAGGTTTTGGAAGAAATTATGTTCTCTATTACAGATAAACCACAGATATACTACTTCATTCCATCCACAGACCAATGGCCAAACTGAACGTCTGAATCAGTGGCTTGAGGAATATCTCAGATGTTATTGCAACCAACAGCAAAATGATTGGGTGGATTATTTACCCATGGCCGAATTCGCTTACAACAGCCTAAAGAATTCTTCAACAAAACTATCTCCATTTTTTGCCTCTTATGGAGATCACCCCACATTTCACATTAACTCAGACGTATCTTCTACTTCCCCTCATTTAGAAGATTACAGCAGACAACTTATTGATGGCTTTTCTACTATCACCCAGAATATTCAAAAGGCTCAAGAAAGCCAAAAACACTATTACGACCTCCGAAGAAGAACTCCCCCATCATATACCATAGGGGACAGAGTCTGGCTCTCCACAAAAAACTTGCGTCTGCAGGTGCCATCCAAGAAATTAGCTTCCCGTTTTATAGGACCATTCCATGTGAGTCGTATTGTAAATGAAAATGCTGTCACGTTGGAGTTACCTCCTCAAATTAAAGTTCATCCCACATTTCATGTCTCGTTACTCAAACCTTATAGACCGACTAGAAACACTGAATCAGTATTACCACCTACATTGTCCCCTGGAGAAACTGACACTTACGAAGTGAAATCACTATTAGATTCCAGATACCGGGGTTCCGTTTTGGAATATTTAGTGAGATGGAAGAACTATCCTCCTGAGGATGATACCTGGGAACCGGCTTCCAATCTGAACGCTCCACGTCTCGTGTCTCTATTTCATAGACGGAATCCGGACCGTCCTGCACCTCGAGCTGTGGGACAGCTCGCTTGAGGAGGGGGTGATGTCAGAGCCTGTACCTTTTAGGACCCAGCGCAGTTTCACCTTGTCCTGTCTACCTAACTAATAAAACACCTGAAATCACAGGCCTCTGTGCTTAGTATTTTGTATAGCAGTTTCAGAGCTGCTGTTTCTCTAAGCTCTCTAAACATTTTGGATTACAAATATTCTACAGCTTTTTCTAACAACTGAAGAGTTATCTTTAACACTTCCTTCTGCATCTATCTGATGTCTTGCATGCAATAAGGAACTTTGTATTTTGGACAGTTCAACTACTTATAAACCTTCTGGAGTCTGTTAACCCTGACTGTTAATATTGTTATTCCTCCTTTTCAGCAGCAAGTGCAGGAACAGACAGGACTATTTCACTCTGTCTCACTACCTAACAGCTAACCGCAATTCCGCAGCTTTACCTGCTTCACTGACAACTCCTCTCACTCAGCGGACAGCACGGAAGTCAGACGCAGTAGCACACAAGCGCTTAGGAGAAGCGTTACACACAGGGACAACTCCTGCAATCTCTGTAATAGCTCAGCCACAGGAATACCTAGCACAGCATCCGGAGTCACAGTAAGAGTATTATCTAATAGACTATACTTATAACAAGAAGTTTTCCTTACTGTGTTGTAAAGTAATTTCAGTCAGATTCCTGCCTAACGGTGGCTCTTGCTTCTAATAGAGACTATTTCTAATACTCTGTCTGTTTCCCAAAAGTCTGCAGATTCAGAGCACACTTCCTGCAGGGTTAATATTCTTTCAATCTATCACTGGATTATACTCAAGGGTTAATTCTAACTTTCTTACAACCCTCTTGGGGATTCAAAGACTAAATTAATTTCCCTGCTGCAGTTTGCACTTTTCCCATAGTGCATCTTGGCATGGAGCTGATACAAAACTAATCTATTTGCATATAGATATATACAATTACAGTCTTAAATTCTGCAGTTGTGCTCCTAAACCATTTAGCACATTATTTGCTCTAAGAGAATATTAGAGTAACATTACACACAGCTTATAAACTTAGCTAGGGTTAGTGCAGTGATTCATAACCATCCCAGGACAGACTGTTTCGTGGTTTTTGCCACTCATCAGCTGGGAGAAGGTTAGAATCACTGCTGGGTGAAATCACTGCACTATCCCTAACTAAGTTTATAAGCTGTGTGAACAGCGATACTTTGGCGTAAAGGGAACCTGCTGAAAAGCAGACTGAAGTAAAAAGGTGTGTCATTGTGTACTTAATTTGTATATCTTACCCAGAATCCTTTGCTGCATTGGAAGCAATGTAATTCAGAGGTTTTCTGTGGGAAAACAAGCCTCTGTGCCTGTCTAGATTTTAAATTAACTACACAATGAGTTATTTTTCTATATTTTGTGCGTAGTGGAGGATTTTAAACTCGCCTTTTATCTCCCCCTAATTTAAAATGTTGTTGTATTCTGCCTGGAATCAACTTCAACCAGCAGTGATTCTAACCTTCTCCCAGCTGATGGCAAAAACCACGAAACAGTCTGTCATGGGATGGTTATGAATCACTGCACTAACCCTAGCTAAGTTTATAAGCTGTGTGAACAGCGATACTTTGGCGTAAAGGGAACCTGCTGAAAAGCAGACTGAAGTAAAAAGGTGTGTCATTGTGTACTTAATTTGCATATCTTACCCAGAATCCTTTGCTGCATTGGAAACAATGTAATTCAGAGGTTCTCTGTGGGAAAACAAGCCTCTGGGCCTGTCTAGATTTGTTAATGAACTACACAATTAGTTATTATATATATATATATATATATATATATATATATATATATATATATATATATATATATATATATATATATATATATAGTATGTATTTGTGTATATATTCTTAAAAGTTTACCATTACTTTAAAAAGATGTTGAAAAACATTTCACGTATTAACCATGTATTGCTGTCAAGGTAATCTGTGTTCTATCCTTCTTATACACACATTTTATCAGTGATTTGTGTTTTCATTCAAAATGAATCATTAGTTTTTTTCATAAAAAAATAAAGATCATTAACCGTGTTGTGGGTGGCACTTTATCTTTTTTAGCTTTCCTTGAATGTGCAGAGGATGCTATGCAAATTATAAATTGTTCCTCATTTTCAAGTGGATAAATGAGAAAGGACTGGAACACTAGAAGCCAAGCATTATGGCTAAGGGAAAGGGGCTATATAACATCACCTATCTTCTCCCCATCTGTCCCACCATGTGAAAGGGAACGTGTTCCTCTTACAAGGGAGGGGTAACTTGTTCCCTTATTCTACTGGGAGCCTAGGATATTTTTTAAGTAATGGGAGTGGTACTATTTCCCCCTAATCTTTACTTAGATGGTGGTGGGACCCCTAATTATGCAGGTTAGCATCTGTCCCAACCAGGCCTGGCCTTTGGGCAGGGTAAGAGAGGCACCGGCCTAGGGCCCCACAACGTCAGCGCTGAGGTTATGAGAAGGTGCAATGTATACGTTGTATTCAGTTTATGAGAAGTATTTATGGTATCAGGAGGTCTAATATTTTGTGTTATTCTTTATATAGGTATCACTAAATGTTGGCACAGGGGTGGATCATACAACGGGGAGGGGAATAAGGGCACTGGGCTGAGGGACCCCACAATTTTATCTTGCCCAAGGCCATGAAAAACCTAATGTTTTACTGTGTTGTTGGGAGAGTGACTTCAAGGGAGCCCATATTTCCAAGAAACAGCAAAATTATCCCTTATATGAAACTTGGCCTAATGTTCTTCTAGGTAATAGGTCTCTGTTAATGGTGTTTGAGCATGGAGGCTCAGGGGCTTACCGGAAAAGGGTTATTGCCTGGGGGTGTCCAGTAATGGTTAATTGGTGTGTGGTCTATGAATTAATGTTAGGATAAATTAGAAGTCCTCTCTGAATAATGAAAGTTTAATCTTGACTAGACTGTCCCTTTAAAGGGACACTGAGGGGGCGGAGCTAGCCTGAGAGGAGTACAGACGTGGAGTGAATGAGCTCCTGCATACTTTTGATAATTTTACATTAAAAAGTGGACAATAGTTGGTTTATTGATGCTGGCTATCTAAACTGAGACACTGAGTCTTCGGTGGCACTAAAGGATTGGGGACTATATACTCTGTTTTACTTATTTGGAGATCTAGCACAGACGAAACAGTAACCACTCATCTGCAGCAGCGGAACCCGGAGTTCAAGCAGACAGTCCGACTCCGGCCGACTACAGAAGAGGAGACCGCCTGAAAGTACCGGTGAGTCGGAAGATCACTGAGGGATAAATACCCTAATAGTAGTCACTGCTGGCGATACAGGGGAAAAGAGCGCGAAACAGCGCCATTGCTCTGTGACGTCACGATAGCATACCCGGAAGAGACGGAGAGAGCTGGCTCCAACAAGAGACATAGAAAGTAAAAACACACAGCTCAGCTGCTCTCTTAGAGACTGAGAAACTCCCGGTACACACATAATATAAATATCCTGCTGACACTGAGTAAGAGCAAGAGTGTGGGAACACTATAACCGCAAGGTATAAATTATAACACAGGATCCGATCGCTACGATAGCCTTAAGACCAATCTGATCACTGCATCATACTATATTGCCTTTGAATAACAGCAGCAATCAACTCTTGAACAAACTCCTATAAAGTAACATCGTACTGCCTGACAAACAAAAGAGATTAATAATTAGAGTTGGGAGAGGGAAAGTCTCTGTGTGCTGCTGTGGCGGTTTGACCTATACTGAAAAAAGAAAACAAACACTGCAGGTGATCCACAATCTAACTGATTCCCAAACAACAGTGTGTTATATAATATAGACAGACTACCCTACTGAACTGCAGGCTGATATTTGCGTAGCCCAGGTGATCTGGACCCCAGTTGATAACCAGGATATATTACAATATAGGTTCCGGCTAGTGAAGGGGGAATCCCCAAATCCTTACTCTCTAACCTCTGCAGTGACTTTATACACCTTAACACTCTAACCACAAGACAGAGGCATACATTCAACTGCCACTACAAAAGAGTCCTCAAAGTAACGTTCTACAAGCACATTAGAAACACCTTATCCACTCCTTATCCACATTCTAACGTCTGCTCCTATCACTAAGTGGACATTTAAAAGCTCCCCCCAACAATCAGCTATAGCATAGCGGCAGTGCTATAGGAGGACCTCCTGCCACCTTCCTCTCCTCCCCCCTTTCCTGCCAGCCCAAAGTGGTGGCAGGTCATACCCCTTGAACCTTTTCCCGAGATCATCCTGTGAGGATAAATACCCTGAGGAGAGGGAGATCACTAATTCATAATATTCTATAACTAACCTTGAAGTCACCCTACAACTGAGAAAAGTAACCTACAGCAGACACATCGGGTGCTGAAACACATACTTCTCAGCACTCCCCAGAGTCCGACTACACTTAACCTACCTTCTGATATACTCCTGGGATAATATAACATAGGAGAACAAGTGGAATAAAATGTAAACTACATCCTAAGAAGGGAAAATTTCTAATGGGGGAACCGAAGGAGATATAAAATAATCCTCCCCGAGACAAACAATTAAAACTGAATCTGGGTTTCCACAATCAAAATACAAGTACATACACTGTAAGGCTTTTGATCTGGCAAAAAACAGCTACTCCAGAAGATAACAGAATCATCCCTAGCAGTAAACAATACCACTCTCTTGGCTATATCTGTGATACGTCAAGATGTCCACTAAAAGACTCACTAAGGGAGACAAAACAACCAAAACAACAGCTGTGTCCACATTCTTCAAACCATCTCAGACAGCTAAACACTTGGCAGACACAGAAGCAGAGGAGGAGCTGGACGCTGACCATCAACAATCACCACAAGACAAAAGTCCTTTAACAAAAGCTGATCTCAGAAATTTAGTATCTAAACAGGACATTGCAGAGAATTTTGCCAGGCTATGGGAGAAAATTGACACTATTCACTCATCTGTGACCAGCAGCCTATCCGAAATCAAATCTGACCTACAAGAGATGGGCAATAGAATTGAAACACTAGAAGATCAAAAAGACTCCATGGTGGAACAAATGGACGAAATGTCCCAAACCATGTCCTCACAACAACAATTATTGGAGGAATTCCAGGATAAAATGGAAGATCTGGAGAACAGGAGCAGGAGGAATAACATTCGACTTAAAGGAGTTCCTGAGGAGGTGGGCCCCACAGAAATCCCACGCTATCTTGCCCAACTCTTCACCCAAATCACAAATTCCCCAGCTGACTATGTTTTCCACTTAGAAAGAGCACACAGGGCACTAAAAGCCAAACCCAAACCAGGCCTGCCCCCAAGAGACATAATAATTAAACTAACTTTCTTCCCAGACAAAGAAAAAATCCTACAAGCAGCAAGGAAAAACCCAACTTATAAACACCAGGGCAACATCATACAATTTTACCAAGACCTCAGTGTCAGAACACTGCAAAGAAGGGGATCCTTGCGCCCTCTTACCACAATGCTCAGAAAACACCAGATACCATATAGATGGGGGTTCCCGTTTGCCCTACACATTATTAAAGACTCCAAAACAATCACACTAAAAGACCCTGAGGATATTCCTGAGATCTGCAACATCCTATCACTGGAGACACCCAGTATCCCAAGCACAACATCAAATCAAGAGAAAAACAAAGGCCAAGACAAACACCCAGATTCTCTAAAATGGCAGAATATCAATAATAAAAAACAAAAAATAAAGGAAACAAGGGGGAAAATCTCCTAGATGGTATCCTGTTTGTGGCATGGATACAGGAACTCAAACTATACTACTTTAGGAGCCTGAGAGTCGGAAAGATTGACTGAGAGAAAAATATCCAGAGATAGCCTTCGTTCACCTTGAAAGCATCTGCAACTACAAATCTTTGGACCTTTCCCACCTATCATTCAGAGACTCCTGTTAAGTTTCACTACTAGAAAAGTTATCAGTTGTTATGGAAATTTAATTTCCCCCAGGACAATTTAGTATCATACTAGTTTATGTTTACTCTTAGAATGCATAATAGTTTTACTCCTAGGAACCCTTCTGTTGAGGATTCCACAGCACTGTTTGCTATGTTATTAACATTGTTTTTCTTTCCTAGCTTCCCTCCCATCCCCAGTGACGACACAACACTTCCTATCAATTACATTTCAGATCGACTACAAACGGTAATGCCAGGTTTACAACCCGAAGATCCTCAGGTAATAAAAATCTCACTACACCAACCCAAAACAAACACACTAACATGATCCCCAAAATAAAACTAATATCCCATAATGTTAGGGGACTAAATACTAATATAAAAAGACGGATGGCGATGACACAGTACACCTCTTTACATGCCAACATTCTATTTCTCCAGGAGACCCACCTACTTAAAGATAATATCCCAAAGTATTGGGCAAAAAATTTTAATACCCATTTTCACTCAACCACCACATCTAAAAAGCGGGGCACATCCATCCTCATTCATTCTTCACTCAATTTCAAACAGGAAGATACTATCGCAGATACTGAAGGGAGGTACATAATAGTGAAAGGTAGAATTTCAGATACCGAAATTACCCTATGCAATGTTTATGCTCCAAACGAGAATCAGCACAGCTTCTTCCAACAAATTTCAAACTTACTAACACAATGGTCCCACACCAAAATATTTATAGCAGGAGATTTTAACATCACCATGAGACCTATTAACCCGACCGAATCCAAACCCCTAACCAACAAACAAAACAGACATAATCGCATTGTCAAATCAATCCAGGAACACCTACTACCTCATTCCCTCATAGAAACTTGGACAACACTATATGGCTCGACCAACGACACTACATTTTACTCCGCTGCACATAAATCCTACATCAGATTAGATTACATTTATGTAAGTCAGATATTACAACCCTTATTACACAACTCCCAGATACACACTTGCGTATGGTCGGACCACTCGATCCTCACTCTTCAGGTAGAGGGTTTGTGTGACCCAAACAGAAGTAAAACTTGGACCTTTGACAAATCATATATTAGAGACCCCCAAACACATGACAAAGTACTGAGATTACTAACTGAATACTGGCATATAAATATAGATACTGCAACTAATCCAGGGATCACGTGGGCGGCTCATAAAGCGGTCCTAAGGGGGATATTTATTAAGGAAAAAGCGCAGCAGATTAGAAAATATAGACAACAACTAGAACAGTTCTACTCAAAAATTGAGGAATTGGAAAAACGACATAAGCTCAATAAGACAAAAGCCAATGCAAATGCTCTCCACCTAAAAAAAACAGCATTAGCTACACTGCTTCATTCGCAAGCCACCAGAACAATACAACGCCAACAATCACAATATTTTATATTTGCTAATAAGCCTGACAGATTCATGGCACATAAAATCCAAGAACGTTGTAGAGCCTCAGTAATCTCCGTGATTGAAACACCTCATAACACAGTAACCTCACACCCACAAGAAATTGTAGACACCTTCGCAACATATTACGGTGCCCTATACGATGGGGAAAAAGTCCTACACAACACAGACACTGAAAAACTTATCTCATCCTTCTTCAACCACGACCTACTACAGACTATATCTAAGGAACAGTTAGAATCCCTGAACTCCCCCATATCCACAGTAGAAGTACTAGGGGCTATCAAAGATCTCAAACCGGGAAAAGCGGCGGGCCCAGATGGCTTCCCAGGCGACTATTATAAATTGTTCAAAATAACACTGATTCCACACCTTGTCAAACTATGTAATCATCTCATGGAAGGGGGGGCCATCCCACCTGAGCTCCTGGTAGCAAAAATAGTTGTAATTCCCAAACCAGGGAGAGATCACAAGAAATGCCAAAATTATCGCCCAATATCCCTGATTAACCAAGATCTTAAAATATTTACAAAGATATTGGCAAACAGATTAAAACATATTATACCACACCTAGTCCACCCAGATCAGGTGGGCTTTGTCAAAGGTAGGGAAGCTCCAGACAATATCCGCAAAGTCACCAACTTAATTCAGACCTTAAATGAAACACGAACGCCTTCTCTGCTCTTATCATTAGACGCGGAGAAGGCGTTTGATAGAATTGATTGGAATTATATGTTTGTAGTGATGCATAAAATGGGGTTTGAGGGGGCATTCATTAAGGCATTAAGTTATCTATTCCATGCCGGGAGCTCAGGTTTCATCTGCAGGATACAAATCACAACCCTTCCCAATTCGTAATGGGACTAGACAAGGTTGCCCTTTGTCTCCATTACTTTTCGCCCTTTGCATTGAACCTCTGGCCGCCAAAATCCGCTCTCAAGTAGACATCTCGGGAGTTAAGTTAGCTAAAGTGGAACATAAATTGGCTTTGTTTGCGGACGATATTTTATTGACCGTGACTAACCCCTTAGTATCATTACCCAACCTTTACCAAACACTAGCAACCTTCTCTACCATATCGGGATTCAAAATAAACACAGAAAAATGTGAAGCCCTACCCATTGCACTACCACAAATGACTCAGACGCTATTAGAAACTAATTTCAACTTTAAATGGATGAAACATTCATTAAAATACCTTGGAGTTCACCTTCCTTCCTGCCCTTCACATCTATACAAAGTAAATTATATCTTATTGTTCAAACAAATTAAAAAAGATTTATCAAAGTGGAAAACCTATAGATTTTCCTGGCTAGGCAGAGTGGCCGCGGTTAAGATGACAATCTTGCCAAGGATCTTGTATCTCTTTAGAACACTCCCTATCCAAATTGTCAAAACAGATATAGACTCATTGCAAAAAGAGATACTAATCTATATAAGAGGAGATAAAACGAACAGGATTGCTAAATCTATCCTGACTAGACACAGGACTCTGGGAGGTATTGGGGTCCCCAATTTAATGGAATATTACCATGCCGCCAGATTAGCACAAGATAGTCTATTACTAAAAAGAAATAAAGAAATTATCTGGCCTACTCTAGAAACAACGCTGGGTGGTTGGGGGGAAACGGATACCATTATTTGGGATCCTGAGAAAGCACAATCCAAACAAGAATCATATAGACCCTACACTACAAACACCACAATAACTACCTGGAAGAAAGCAAAAACCAAATACAATCTTATTCCACAATATTCCTTATACATCCCGATAAAATATATTTTGCCCAGAGAACTCTGGGATCAATTGCAGAAATGGGAAAATAAGGGTCTCTATAGAGTAGCAGATTTTATAGAGGGAGGAACTACACTTACATTTAACCAACTTCAAGAAAAATTATCCCCCTTGAAATTGAGATGGTATTTATACCTACAGATTCATTCAGCCACCCAGATATATCTGAAACATCCAAGAGAAAGGTACACCGCGCCACTAGAACATCTTTGTAAATCGCAAGAACGAGATAAACATACTATCTCTATCCTCTATACAAATATTCAAATATCACAGAATAAAATCAAAACCCCTACTATGATAGCTTGGGAAAGGGATCTCCACATTTCTAAAGAAACTAAAGAATGGGAAAAGATATTTCTAAAGGCTGAGAAGGGACTTATAAGTGTAGATCTTAAGGAGAACATAATCAAGACTATACACCGATGGTATCTAACACCCATTAGAACGGCTCATATGCACACACAGGGAAGTCCCTTATGTTACAGAGGGTGCGGGGAGGCAGGAACATACAAACATATGTGGTGGGACTGCAAAGAAATTACAGGGATATGGCAACAGCTATCCTCCTTCCTTAGTCACATACTGAATGAAAATATAGATCTTGCCATCCAACAGGCCCTTCTACACATAAATATTAGTACACTTAATAAACATATCAACACATTTATTAGGATATTGTGTACAATCACAAGAACATGCATAGCCAGATATTGGAAGACAGGCAGCCCAACCTGGACGGAAATTTATAATAAAATCCAATATACATATACTATGTATGAGCTGGCATCTCACACCCTAGACAATAGAGAAACTTTCCTAGCGATATGGTATTACTGGATAGCTAAATAAATAAAAAATTGAAACACAAAAATAACGAGTGATTTTACCTACTGCGAAATCACTCCCTAATAATCACATCAGGTTGTGTCGTCACTCCCCTTCCCCCCCCATCCTCCCTTCCCCCTTTTTTTTTTTTTTTTTCTTTATATCCTATTTATATAATTTTACCTCCTAAGGAGGATATACCTCTTTAAAGTTAATTTATGTAGAGTTAATTCAGGTGACCTCAGATACTGTGAAATTGCTATCGTAACTCAACAATAGGTTAATATGGAAGTTAAATTAGATATTTGCTCTACCCCTTAAGAGAGGGTCCCTAACACCACGGAAGATACTCAAATCACTATGTGAAAAAGATGACCTACGAATATTACCACCTATCTTTCATTCCAGAAACCAAAAGGACATTCAAATTTCATTGGGAATGAGTAGAGCACTGTAAACCTTACCACATTAGCTATATTGTTTGCTATATAAATGATGTTATACTGAATGTCTTCTTCCTAACCTTCATGAAGAGGGAATTACATGGAGGGGAAGGTATGTCTGTAATTGTTTTCAAAGTTTCAAAATAATGACAATAAAAAATATTTAAACATAAAGGGACACTGAACCCAAATGTTTTCTTTTGTGATTCAGATAGAGCATGCAATTTTAAGCAACTTTCTAATTTACTCCTATTATCAATGTTTCTTCGTTCTCTTGCTATCTTTATTTGAAAAAGAAGGCATCTAAGCTTTTTTTCTTGATTCAAAACTCTGGACAGCAGTTTTTGATTGGTGGATTAATTTATCCACCAATCAGCAAGGACAACCTAGGTTGTTAAAAAATGGGCCGGCATCTAAACTTACATTCTTGCATTTCAAATAAAGATACAAAGAGAATAAAGAAAATTTGATAATAGGAGTAAATTAGAAAGTTGCTTAAAATGTCATGCTCTATCTGAATCACGAAATAAATATTTTTTGTTCAGTGTCCCTTTAACTTTGAAATGTGAGTATTCAAAATGCACATTGCAGATTTCATAATCCTAAGCCTACTAGATATCTTTTCCTAATAGTCTTCAGTAGAAGTGAAATTCCCCAATTCCTTGTGGATAGTGACAAGCTGTGTCTACTCTAGTAACTGCATTATAGCTCCTCCATAAAAAGCAAGTGGTGGAGTAGGCTATTAAAAAACGGTTGCTTCAAACAAGGTGCTAATTAGTTCTTAAAACCATTCCCATTTTGCAAAGCAAAAAAAAACAAAAAAAACTTAAACACAAAGCAGCAGCAATACCACAAGAAAAAGAGATTAAAAAAAAACATTATCGTGGCCGCATTAGCGCAGTGTTACAAGTTGAAAGTAAAAAGGTAGCGTGCAAGCAAAAGACTCAGGCGTACTAACTTCAGGACTACGGATATCGCAAACTAATGCTTTTTAGTTGTTTCTCACATGCTAACCTGAAACTGTACTTAAAGGAATACTAAACCCAATTTTTTTTCTTTCATTATTCAGATAGAACATGCAATTTTAAGCAACTTTCTAATTTACTCCTATTAGCACATTTTCTTCGTTCTCTTGGTATCTTTATTTGAAAAAGCAGGAGTGTAAGTTTACGAGCCGGCCCATCTTTGGTTCAGCACCTGGGTAACGCTTGCTGATTGGTGGCTAAATGTAGCCACCAATCAGTAAGTGCTACCCAGTGTTCTGAACCAAAAATAGGCTGGCTGCAACCTAACCCCTCTACACTATTGATCACTTAAGCGACATAACCCCCAAAGCAACCTAACCATTCTACATTAATAACCTTTCTTTCATGTAATTGGCAAGAGTCCATGAGCTAGTGACGTATGGGATATACAATCCTACCAGGAGGGGCAAAGTTTCCCAAACCTCAAAATGCCTATAAATACACCCCCTCACCACACCCACAATTCAGTTTTTACAAACTTTGTCTCTATGCCTCCTATGGAAGGTGTGAAGTAAGTTTGTGCTAATTTCTACGTTGATATGCGCTTCTCAGCATTTTGAAGCCCGATTCCTCTCAGAGTACAGTGAATGTCAGAGGGATGTGAAGGGAGTATCACCTATTGAATGCAATGGTTTTCCTCACGGGAGATGTATTTCATAGGTTCTCTGTTATCGGTCGTAGAGATTCATCTCCTACCTCCCTTTTCAGATCGACGATATACTCTCATATACCATTACCTCTACTGATAACTGTTTCAGTACTGGTTTGGCTATCTGCTATATGTGGATGGGTGTCTTTTGGTAAGTATGTTTTTATTACTTAAGACACCTTAGCTATGGTTTTGGCACTTTATGCATTAATATAAAGTTCTAAATATATGTATTGTACTTATATTTGCCATGAGTCAGGTTCATGTTTTTCCTTTTGCAGACTGTCAGTTTCATATTTGGGGAAAAAACATATTTAGGATTTTTTTTTTGTTTCTTACCTGGGGTTTAGTCTTTTTTTCAATTTGACTGCTTTTTTCTTTCAAAATTTGCGGGCAAAATTAAGCCTGCGGGTGCAGGTTTATTGCGTCATTTTTGGCGCAGGAATTTTTTTGGCGCAAAGGTATGTCCGATGACGAAATTTCGTCATTTCCGGCGTCGTTGTTGACGCCGAGTTCTTTGCACAAGGTTGCGTCGTTAGTGACGCGAGTGTGTCATTTCCGGATGTTGTTAGCTCCAAAAAAATTTCAGTTACATTGTGCGTCATACTTGGCGCCAAATAATTTCATTATTTAAATCCCCATTCCTATATGCCTCTTGCCTTTTTTCTATATCAGAGGGCTATGCTGTTTGTATTTTTTTCCTATTCCTGAAACTGCCATATAAGGAAATTGATAATTTTGCTTTATATGTTGTTTTTTCTCTTACATTTTGCAAGATGTCTCAATCTGATCCTGTCTCAGAAGTATCTGTTGGAACTCTGCTGCCTGATATCAGTTCTACCAAAGCTAAGTGCATTTGTTGTAAACTTGTGGAGATTATATCTCCGGCTGTGGTTTGTAATAGTTGTCATGATAAACTTTTACATGCAGATAATGTGTCCATCAGTAATAGTACATTGCCTGTTGCTGTTCCTTCAACATCTAATGTACAAGATATACCTGTGAATTTAAAAGAATTTATTGATTATTCTATTCAGAAGGCTTTTGTCTGCCATCCCACCTTTTAATAAACGTAAAAGGTCTTTTAAAACTTCTCATAAGGTTGATGAAATTTCAAATGACCAACAACATACTGAATTATCCTCCTCTGATGAGGATCTATCTGATTCAGAAGATCCTTCCTCAGATATTAACACTGACAAATCTACTTATTTATTTAAAATGGAGTATATTCGTTCTTTGTTAAAAGAAGTGTTGATTACATTGGATATTCAGGAGACTAGTCCTCTTGATATTAAAACTAGTAAACATTTAAATTCTGTTTTTAAACCTCCTGTGGTTACTCCAGAGGTTTTTGCTGTTCCTGATGCTATTTCTGATATGATTTCTAAGGAATGGAATAGGCTTGGTACTTCTTTTATTCCTTCTTCAAGGTTTAAAAAATTGTATCCATTACCACCAGTTACAATAGAGTTTTGGGAAAAGATCCCCAAAGTTGATGGGGCTATTTCAACTCTTGCTAAACGTACCACTATTCTTATGGAAGATAGTACTTCTTTTAAAGATCCTTTAGATAGGAAACTTGAATCTTATCTAAGGAAAGCCTATTTATATTCAGGTCATCTTCTCAGGCCTGCAATTTCTTTGGCTGATGTTGCAGCTGCATCAACTTTTTGGTTGGAAAATTTAGCGCAACAAGAATTGGATTCTGATTTGTCTAGCATTGTTCGTTTACTGCAAAATGCTAATCATTTTATTTGTGATGCCATTTTTGATATCATCAAAATTGATGTTAGATCTATGTCTTTAGCTATTTTAGCTAGAAGAGCTTTGTGGCTTAAATCTTGGAATGCTGATATGACTTCTAAGCCCAGATTGCTTTCTCTTTCTTTCCAAGGTAATAAGTTATTTGGTTCTCAGTTGGATTCGATTTATATCAACTGTCACTGGGGGGAAGGGAGTTTTTTTGCCTCAGGATAAAAGACCTAAGGGTAAATCTAAAGCTTCTAACCGTTTTCGTTCCTTTCAACAAAATAAGGAACAAAAACCTAATCCTTCCCCCAAGGAATCTGTTTCCAATTGGAAACCTTCCTCAAATTGGAATAAATCCAAGCCATTTAAGAAACCAAAGCCAGCTCCTAAGTCCGCATGAAGGTGCAGCCCTCATTCCAGCTCAGCTGGTAGGGGGCAGATTAAGATTTTTCAAGGATGTTTGGATAAATTCTGTCCAAAATCAATGGATTCAGAGTATTGTCTCTCAGGGGTACCGAATAGGAAAAATATTTATTTTGCATTTGTTTCTTTCTTCTTTTTTTTTAAATTTTTTTTTTTTATTGAGTAAATCAGAAAAAAAATAATCCTAAAGATTTTTTCTCTCACGCATACCAGCAAATCCAGTAAAAGCTCAGTCTTTCCTGAAGTGTGTTTCAGACCTGGAGTTTTCAGGGGTAATCATGCCAGTTCCGTTTCAGGAACAGGGTCTGGGGTTTTATTCAAATCTATTCATTGTCCCAAAGAAGGAAAATTAATTCAGACCAGTTCTGGATCTGAAAATTTTGAATCGTTATGTAAGAGTACCAACTTTCAAAATGGTGACTATAAGGACTATTCTGCCTTTTGTTCAGCAAGGACACTATATGTCCACAATAGACTTGCAGGATGCATACCTTCATATTCCAATTCTTACAGATCATTATCAGTTTCTGAGATTCTCTTTTCTAGACAAGCATTACCAATTTGTCGCTCTTTCATTTGGCCTAGTGACAGCTCCAAGAATATTTTCAAAGGTTCTCGGTGTCCTACTCTCTGTGGATCTTGTTTGGATGTCCAGTTGCCAACCTTAGCCACTTCCATTAAAGGCCAGACCTGCTGTCTCAAGGTCCGTTTTTCCATCATGATCTTAAATCATTAAATTTGAAGGTATGGAAATTGAACGCCTAGTGCTTAGTCATAGAGGTTTCTCTGACTCAGTGATTAATACTATGTTACAAGCTCCTAAATCTGTTTCTAGAAAGATTTATTATCGAGTTTAGAAAATTTATATTTCATGGTGTTCTTCTCATAAATTCTCCTGGCATTCTTTCAGAATTCCTAGAATTTTACAGTTCCTTCAGGATGGTTTAGATAAGGGTTTGTTTGCAAGTTCCTTGAATGGACAAATCTCTGCTCTTTCTGTTTTATTTCACAAAAAGATTGCTAAACTTCCTGATATTCATTGTTTTGTACAGGCTTTGGATCGTATCAAGCCTGTGATTAAATTAATCTCTCCTCCTTGGAGTCTTAATTTGGTTTTGAAGGCTTTACAGGCCCATCCTTTTGAGCCTATGAACTCTTTGGACATTAAATTACTTTCTTGGAAAGTGTTATTCCTTTTGGCCATCTCTTCTGCTAGAAGAGTTTCTGAATTATCTGCTCTTTCTTGTGAATCTCCTTTTCTGTTTTTTCATCAGGATAAGGCGGTTTTACGGACTTCATTTAAATTCTTATCTAAGGTTGTGAATTTTAACAACATTAATAGAGAAATTGTTGTCCCTTCCTTGTGTCCTAATCCTAAGAATTTTTTTGAGAAATCCTTACATTTTTTGGATGCGGTGAGAACTTTGAAATATTATATTGAAGCTACTAAAGATTTAAGGAAGACTTCTAGTCTATTTGTTATATTTTCTGGTTCTAGGAAAGGTCAGAAGGCTTCTGCTGTTTCCTTGGCTTCATGTTTAAAGCTTTTGATTCTTCAAGCTTATTTGGAGTCGGGTCAAACCCCGCCTCAGAGAATTACAACTCATTATACTAGATCAGTCTCACTTCATGGGCTTTTAAGAATGAAGCTTCAGTTGATCAGATTTGCAAAGCAGCAACTTGGTCTTCTTTGCATACATTTACTAAATTCTACTGTTTTGATGCATTTGCTTCTTCAGAAGCAGTTTTTGGTAGAAAAGTTCTTCAGGCAGCTGTTTCAGTTTGATTCTTCTGCTGATGTTTTAAGTTTTTCTTTTCATTATGAGAATAAACTTATATTTTGGGTTGTGGATTAATTTTTCAGTGGAAAATGGCTGTTTTTATTTTTATCCCTCCCTCTCTAGTGACTCTTGCGTGGAGTTCCACATCTTGGGTATTGCTATCCCATACGTCACTAGCTCATGGACTCTTGCCAATTACATGAAAGAAAACATAATTTATGTAAGAATTTACCTGATAAATTCATTTCTTTCATATTGGCAAGAGTCCATGAGGCCCACCCTTTTTATGGTGGTTATGTTTTTTTGTATAAAGCACAATTATTTCCAAATTCCTTTGTTGATGCTTTTTACTCCTTTCTTTATCACCCCACTACTTGGCTATTCATTAAACTGGATTGTGGGTGTGGTGAGGGGTGTATTTATAGGCATTTTGAGGTTTGGGAAACTTTGCCCCTCCTGGTAGGATTGTATATCCCATACGTCACTAGCTCATGGACTCATGCCAATTTGAAAGAAATTAATTTATAAGGTAAATTCTTACATAAATTATGCTTTTAAGTGGCATAACCTCCAACGCAACCTAAGCCCACTACAAACTAAAGAAAATAAGCAACCCATTACACAAAATAACACAACTATTAAAAGAAACCGCAGCAAAATAAACCCTTACACAAAATAACCATTAACAAAATAAATAAACCTCAAAAAAACCCAAGAACATACAACAATAAACAGCAGTAAACAATAAATATTTCCTACTCGCCATCCAAAGTCTTCATCAGAAGAAACAATTGGGGAAAACTTAATCCAAAAATAATCCTAAAGTTCCTCTTCTCTTCATTATCGGAGGTAATCCACAACAGTCCAGGCAATGAAACCCCCCCCCCAAAAAAAAAATAATCCAATAAAAAAAAAAAAAATAATTCCAAAGGCTCCTCATATTATCTTCATCAGATGTAATCATAAAAGTCCTCAGAGGTGGTTTCAGTGGTCCTCTGAGGACTTTATGAATTACATCTGATGTAGAAAAGAAGACGAGCCTTTGGATTTTTTTTTTCCTGCAGAAATGTTGTGGATTACTTCTGATGAAGACTGATTGAGTAAAAAATATTTATTTTGCATTTGTTTCTTTCTTCTTTTTTTTTTTAAATTTTTTTTTTATTGAGTAAATCAGAATGACAATAAAGGTATAATAACAAGAACAACGGTAATTGAGTAAGCCAGCTACATATAAGTCCAAACAGTCTTTTAGGGTGTTTTCAAGCCGTATATTAGGCCTACTGGTCTAGATTGTCCATTCTTTGAAACAGCATATTTATAGGAGAAAGCAAGTTTCAGAAGACGTGGTGGCAAAGGTTTACATACTTTCTCTCTATGCTTTACAGGTTTTTCCATTTTAAATTAAACAGGTATTGATACAGACACATATAAAGGGTTATACAAATAATTAGGGGAAAAAAATTGCGTTTTTCAATAAAACAAGCAATAGGTGCAGTAGTAAAGAGAAGTTAGGGGGGGAGAGAAAGGCAGGCACGGATGGTTAGGAGGGAAAGAGAGAGAGAAAAAACAAACAAAAAAAAAAAAACAGGTTCAGGTGTTAAGAACGGTACCGTTCAGGCGCTATATCTGTCTGTTCCATAATGCTATCATCATCTCATGCACTTCCAGATTGTGTGTTTTGAGGTAATGGTATCTCTCGAGGGAAATGAGGTCATCAACTGTTGCTCTCCAGTCTGCAACAGTAGGGACGGTTTGGGTCTTCCAGAACTTCGGGATAAGTTTCTTAGCTGCAGTAAGCATTATTAGTAATAAAGGTTGTTTGCCTATTTGGGGTAATTTAGGGAGTGAGAGGAGGAGTAAGGTGGTTGGGCTGTGGTTAATTGTTGTTCCTAAGATCTCTGATGTTTCCGTTATCGTGTCATGCCAAAATTGCTGTAACCGGGGGCACCCCCACCATATGTGGAGCATGGATCCCTCTTCGCCACAGCCTCTTCAACAGGTGTTACTAAGCTTGGGGTATATTTTGTGCAAGCGAGATGGAGTTAAATACCATCTGCATAGAAGCTTAATATGAATTTCCTGTATGGTAGCCGAAACAGAGGATCTTTTAGTTAGTCTGAATGCTTGGGGCCATGTTTCGTCTTGTAGATCACAGTTTAATTCTTTCTTCCAAGAATATGTATAGGATGGGAGACTCAGGGGTCCAGGGGTGTTAAGTATCTTATAAAGTTTAGATATTAGGTGTGAGGGAGTCATCTGTGAGGTGCAAAGCTCTTCGAAAGGCGTTAGCCTTCTTACAATGTCCTCTTTATGTTTATGATGGGAAATAAAGTGGAGCAACTGGTGATAGTGAAGCCACAAGGAGAAAATCCCCCCGTGGGCTTCCTCCATGTCTGTTTGCTTTTTTAGCCTCCCGTTCCCTGTGACAAATAGAACCGTCCCTGTGTTTAGGCTGTAAGGTTGTGTTCTAGTATATGCTAGGCGACTATATGGGAGATCTATTTGTTCAATAATTGGGGTAAGTGGGGCGCTTTTGGTGGAGATATGCGTGCTTGTGGCTATGAGTTTATCCCATTCTTGTAGTATGCCTGCTGTTATGTGGTATTTATCTATCAATTTGGGTCTTTTGGAATGATTAGTCCAGGCCAAGGTAGCCATGTTGTGTAGCTTAAAGATGTGTCTGTCTATGAGTAGCCACGCTTTGTCATTGGAGTTGTGGGCCCACTCTACTACATGTTGTAGTGTGACTGCCTGTTTATATCTCTCTAAGCAGGGGACCCCCAGCCCGCCCTCGTCTCTTGAAAGGTACATTGTTTTCCTAGGGATCCTTGGTCTAGCTCCGTCCCATATGTACTGATCAAAGATTTTTTGCAGTTGTGAGATGTACCCTTCTGGAAGTGGGATAGGAAGGGTCTGGAAGAGGTAAAGAACTCGTGGTAGAATGTTCATTTTGAGCACTCCAATCCTGCCTAACCATGAGAGTTTTTTACTTTTCCAGGAGGACAGATCTCGAGTTATGTCATGTTTAATATTGTTATAGTTAAATCTAAACAGGTCCGGTGCAGAGGAAGAGAGATAAATCCCCAAGTATTTCAACTTTTTCTGGGTTATAGGGATATTATAAGTGCTGCTTAACTGTGTGATGTGGTTCAAGTTAGCATTGATATTAAGGAATTCTGATTTAAAGAAGTTTAGTTGAAAGTTAGAGATTTTGCTATATTTGTGCATCACTTTGATTAGTGCGGGGATAGATGTTTCAATTTCGTTCAACCTCTCCCACCACTATCCCCTTAATTGCTGGGGTGTTTCTGATCTTTTGAGCTAGTACTTCCATGGATATGGCGAAAAGCAGGGGGGATAGAGGGCAGCCCTGTCTCGTGCCATTTGTGATGGTAAACGACTCAGAAAGGGTCCCGTTGACTCTAATTCTGGCATTTGGATGGGAATATAAGGCCATAACCATCTTTATAAAGGGCTCTGGGAGGTTCATTTTCACCATGGCTCTTTGCAAGAAGGACCAACGGACCCTATCAAAGGCCTTCTCTGCGTCTGTCGTGAAGAGGACCAGGGGTGTGTTTGTGGTTTTGGCATGAGTTATCAATTGTAGTATTTTGATAGTATTATCCCTGGCCTCCCTGCCCGGGATAAAGCCTACCTGGTCGTTGGCTATCAGTTTAGGGAGATATTTATTAAGTCTGTTAGCGAGTACTTTGGCAAATAGTTTCATGTCCGCATTTATAAGTGATATGGGCCTGAAATTCTCCGGGCGGTTAGCTGGCTTCCCTGCTTTAGGAATAACTGTGATGTGGGCTTCAAGAAGTGAGCTAGATAGAGTGGGGTCGTTTTTTAAATTGTTAAAAAGTTGGAGCAGGTGGGGGGCTAACAGGGAGTTAAGGGATTTATAATATCTAGAAGTGAGGCCGTCTGGACCTGGGCTTTTACCGGGAGGAGTGTCTTTTATGGCTTGGAGCAGTTCCTCTAGTGTAATATCAGCGGCAAGGTCAGTGGGTGGGTAGGTTGAGGTCACTGAAGAAGTCTGTCATGTGTTCTGCAAAGTTCACGTCAGCAGTCAGATGTTCTGGTGAGGGGTTAGAGGTGTTGATATTATATAGAGTCTTATAGTAATCCCTTAAATTAGAAGCTATAAGTTTACTGCAATGTGTCGTTAAGCCTTCTTTAGTTAATAAGGAGTAAATATATGTAGATAATTGTTTCCTACGCAAGGTTCTAGCCAGGATCTTGCCCGGTTTGTTACCCCCTTCGTAGTAATATTGTTTAAGGTACAGGGCGGCACGCTGGTGCGATTTCATAAGACGTTGTTTTAATTCGGATCTTGCAGTCATGAGTTCCTGCCTATAGGAGTCATTAGAGGGGTCTTGCTTATGTGAATTTTCCAGTTTGTTAATCTTATCTAAGAGGCCTGTGTGATATATTCTAGTTTGTTTAGCAATTCTGGTGCTATGCTTGATGAAGGTTCCTCGGATCACTGTTTTATGGGCCTCCCATTCTATAGCTGGAGAGGAGGATGTATTGGCATTAAGGGAAAAGTATTCAGAGAGGTCTCTTTTTACTTCCTCAAGGACAAGTGGATTGTCCAAAAGTGAATCGTCTAGTCTCCATATTTTATAAAGAACCGGTAGTTCAGGCCATTGAATTGAGCAGGTGACTGGGGCATGATCCGACCAGGTGATGTTCCCTATGTCGCAGTGTGTAATGAGACAGAGGCCATGTGAGTCTGTCATCACATAGTCAATGCGTGTGTAGCAGTTGTGGGGAGCAGAGAAGAAGGAGTAGTCCCTAACATTGGGATTCAAGACTCTCCAAGTGTCATGCAGAGTATGGTTAGTTAGAGCTGATCTAACCTTTTTAAGAGTTTGACCCGGTACACTGGAAGAACCTTTTGAGGTATCCAATAAGGGGTCGAGACATAGATTAAAGTCTCCTGCTAAGAATGTTATTCCTTTGGCATGGTCTATAAGGAGGTTCAGAATGTTTTTAAAAAACTTGTCTTGTGCCTGATTGGGCGCATATACATTTAGAATTGTTATGGGTTGACCATATAGTGAGCCAACCAGAAGTATATATCGACCATTTGGGTCTTTTACGAGGTGTGAGGTGATTAGAGGTAGTGTTTTATGCATTAGGATTCCCACTCCTCCTCTCCTAACTGGGCCCGAGGCAAAAAGGGATGTGGAAAAGTGTCTGGGAGACCAAAGGGGTTCCCGTCCCCTCTGGAAATGTGTTTCCTGCGTAGAATGATCTGGCTTTTTAGTTTATTCAATTCTCTAATTGCAATTGAGCATTTACCTGGGCTGTTGAGACCTTTTGCGTTTATCGAAGTGAGCCTAAGGGCATGATCTTGGAACCTACTTTGCGGCATGTTGGAACAGACAGACAAAAAAAAAAGGAAGAAGTGAGGAAAAGAGTGAGGGAAACGAAAAAGAGCTAGGACTAAGAAAGAGCTGAAAGAGATGGGTAAAAACGAAGGAGGATAGCTCCGGGCTGAGAGGTGAAGACTAAGGCTGGGATAAGAGCCCGGCGCCTTATTTGAGGTAAAGGAAGAAAAAAAACAGCTACTCCAAAAGTGGAGTAGGGAACCTTTGGTTTGAAAGGTAACTACACTGGGGAAGTGTCTCTATGATCGACTCTGTAGAAAATTCAATTTTGAAGAGTATTAGATAAATGGTGGCTTGGGGGTGGGGAAGGGTTTACGGTATAGGGGGAAGGGGGGGGAAAGGGGAGGGGAGAATTGAAGGGTACCCTGTAGATAAGACATGGGGTGAAGCACCAGGTACAGTGCTCTACGCTTGGCACCCCTCTTCTAGAAGAGGGGGAGTGTTTTATGTTTATCTTACAGCGTGTAGTACTTTTCCATTACTCAAGGGCAAGAAGACCTATAGGTGTGAAAGCCACCCCTCAACGAAGGGACGACTGTCTCTAGTGCAAAACATCTGAGCGCTATTAGCAGTGGACAGTACAACTGGTTAACAAGAAAACGTTTCACAGAGATTTTAACAATACATAATGATAAAGTGCTGTAACTCCCCTAAATGACACATTAGATTAGACATTAAAGAAATATCTTTGGATGCAGATGGGGACGTAGACACGTCCCGTGAGGAGAGGTACCTGTGTGGGAAACGAGAGTAAAAACACTAAACAAGCAAACTTTTCAATGCATTAAACTAAAAACAAAGTCAATAACTCCAGGAAGCAAGGTGAATGTTTCTGAATCAAAGCACAGTCAAGAATATTGGCACAGCTTTTCTGTATGCCTGGGCTTGACTAAATTAAACCATAAAAGGATACAGCGGCTTGTGAGAGACGTGCGGCCTGAGCTCAGCATCGCTTTCTGTTGATTCCTTCTCTCCTCGTCTCTTCTTTTGTTAATGGTCCGCTCTTCGTTTAGTAAGTGAGTGTGTCCTTCGAAGGGGCTTTCATGAGAGAATGATTACGAGGCAACACAAAGGAGCTCATTTCTGGTTGGAGGAGGTTCCTGGGCGTTCCATTTCCTCTTGGGTTTCTGCCCCGGCGGGTGAGGGTCCCCTACTCCCCACCTCCACCGGGAGCGAAAGCTCCTTATAAAAGTGGTTAAGATCTGTTCCCGGTCTGTATATAGCTGTTTTGTTATTAGCCGAAGCTATCACTGAGACTGGAAAACCCCATCTATATTGCACCTTGTGCAGTTTCAGAGTGTTGGTGACGTGAGACAGTTCCCTCCTTTTCAGAAGAGTAGTAGGGGAGAGGTCAGTGAACAGCTGGATCTCCTCACTGGCATGCATTATTGGGTGCTGTTACGGTTGCCTCCAGGCTGGCTGGAAGTTGGACCGTAGAAAAGGATGCTCCTAGCGCTCACCAAAGGAGCAGCAGCACCGTGGACACTATAACTACTGCGTAGCCACCATAAGTAACGCAGACTCTATGAACCACCGCTGCTGGGCTGGTATCTCGCCGTCTGCTCTGCGCCCTGGACCTACGACCAGGCTCCAGTAGGTGAACCTCTTCCTTCTGTAGCAATCCCCGTAGCTAAGGGAGTATGAAAAGCATAGCAATCCCTGTAGTGATTATAGCTGAAGCTGTCCCCTACAAACATGAGTCAAAGCTGCAAGTTAGAGGGTCAGAAATAGGTCTGATGTGCTGGAGCACACAGCCTCCTTTTTATTGAGGTTACATGCAAACAGGACACTCTCAGGGGGAGGCATAAAATCCCCCATCACACATTTGATATTAGATAGAGAGACACTCCCTTTGACAGGCCACAACATTTACTTCAGCAGATAAAATTACACACAATAAATCAATGCAGTCCACCTTATCAATACTAGTCTGATTAGACAATGGGAAAGTTGATCACTAAACCTAATTAGAGCTAATCCCAGCAGACTTGTATTTAGAATAGGTTTCTTGAAGCTGAACAAAATTTAACTCTTAATGGCACACAATGAAACTGAACCAAGTGGGAGAAAGCCAGGGACAAGTCATTTCACAGGTCTGGGGACATAGTCTTAAAGGGGGCATTGTTCACCAAAGTCACAATATGTCCCCAGACGGTTCCCAAAGGGCCACACACACCCAACAAAAGTCAATATACTCTCAGGGGCACAATCTTCCAGGGGCCATAGTCATGAGGAAGGAGGCTGGCAAATAGGCTTCTCCAAAATCCAGGGAAGCAGGGCAACCTTCCATTTAAAGGGCCAGTCACAAATAGCAGTTTGTAACAGGTGCTTTTATCTTGCATGGCGGAGAAGGTCTTCTTTGTCTTTGTATTTGAGAAACCTGACAATTATATCCCTCGGCGGGGCTTTAGGAGGGGGCTTGGGCCTCAGGGCTCTGTGGGCTCTTTCTATTTGAATGTCTTTAGCTGAGGGGTCATCTTTAATTACTCTGAAGAGTGCTTGGAGATAGCCCTCAATGGCCGGGGGGAAGATGGTTTCACTGACACCTCGTATTCTGAGGTTGTTGCGGCGCGTCCTGTTTTCCAAATCTTCCAGCTTGTCAGATAGCGTATGGACTCTGTTGTCTAATTCTTGGACACAGGAGGTATTAGTCAGAATTTTGTTCGCCATTGCACTTTGGCTTGTTTCAATGGAAACCACTCTTCACTCCATGGCTTCTAGATCTTTCCTTAGGTCACCAAATAGTGTCCTCATTTCGTGAAGAACAACTTTTATATCGTCTTTTGATGATAGATGAGAGATGTCTTTTTTGGTGAGAAAAGTCCCTGCTTCAGGGTCATCCATATTGGCTTGTGCAGATGAGGGTGTCTGTGGGTCCGTAGGTCTTTCTGCGGTGGAGGAGTGCAGTTCTTTTGGCACCAGGTATTGATTTAAAGTTTTAGAAGAGGGAGTTTTATCGCCTTTAACTTGCCTCTTGCAAGGCATCCCCTGGTCTCTCAAGATGGGCTTTAGGCTTCAGGGAATGAGATATAGAAATAAATAAATAATGAAGTGGTGAAGGACTTAACCTGCTTATTTATGCCAGGGTTATATGCAGAAAGAGGTGACTTTCTTTTTTAAGTAGTTCTGTAGTTCCCCAAGGCGGTGTTTATACTGTTCCCCTAGCTCATCACTGGGACTTCAGGAGGAGGAGTAGTATGTTTTTAAATATCTAGGTAAGAGTTGTTATTGCAGCAATTTAGCTGATTAAGTCGCTGCTCAAAGTTCTTTGACAGTATAGGTTCTTTTAAACAGGGTGTTCAACTGTTGTCTTGTTAGTATCTTGCAATACCACCCCCCTGCTCAGAGCCTGTGGTACCCTTGTTGGTATTTGTGTGTCTCTAGTTAGGGTGGGTTCTGTTATAGTGAGTTCAAAATTGTAGATAAAATGCAGGGAAGATTACCTCTTTGTTGTGGGAGCTCAAAATTTAGATTTTTCTGTCTGCTTAGAACATAACAGAGTTGAGCTTTCCTGTGTCAAACTCTGGAAGTGTGAGAAAGAGGTTGATGCTACTCCCTGAGTTAATTTTGTGATTAAGGGAGTGTTATATGTGTATGTCCCAGAGCCTTACTTTTAATGTTTGTACCTAAGGAGGGGCAGCTACTCAGCAGTCTGTCTGCTGGAAGATCCTGGGCTGGCTGATCTGTGTGAAGCTTTCTGAACAGGCCCTACAGGAAAATGAACCCAGCACCACGTGTGTCTAAGCTGTGCAGTGAAAGCATGCAGCTGCAGCGTCTCTCACTCCAGGATTCAAAGCCCCTTGTGCCTGTCAGCGGGTCTCAAGCTCCACCGCCTGTCCAGACCGCTATACCTAGTTGCGGTAAGTCTCTGTGCCTCCTGCTTTAAGCTATGGGGTAATAAAGCCGCTTCCTGACTATTGGAGGCGGGGGGTCCGTCTGCCCGCTGCTAACTTTGCCCCCTTCGCGAGGCCGCTCCCTGCGCAATCTCACCTAACTATCGGGCTTGTGAGCAGTGACACTTATGTGGTTCTGGGGTCTTCAGCTTATCGCCCGGCTCTGAGTATGATCCCAGGTGAGTCGCGGTCTTTGATGTTGCGCCGCACACGTGGCGGTAGGCCTCAAATCGGTGCTTTAGGAGGTAAATCAGGCAGTCACCCTAGAAGGTTATATAGGGTACCGGGTGTGTTTATGGGATAAGAGGAAGGATTGGAGGGTAAACTTAGGTTGGGTATGCCACCATTTAGGCTCTAAGTCGACATAGGAGACAGGAGCCCTTCTAACTAGCTGCCATCTCCTAGCGTGGCTAGACTCCGCCCCTCCTGCATTTGTTTCTTTTAATGGTTACTTGTGTAAGGTTTTATGTTGTTGTTGTTTCTTTTAATGGTTGTATTTTGTGTAATGGGTTGTTTTTGTTTCTAGTGTTGCGTTGGGGGTTATGTCGCTTAAGGAGTTAATAGTGTAGAGGGGTTAGGTTGACTTGGGAGTCATGGTGCTTTATATGTATATACAATTCATTTTTAAATGCATTTTATTGCATTGATATTTTAAGTATTGTCATTATTTTAATAGGGTTTCTTTTTGCATGCGTGGTGTGTTTTTTATTTTTATATATATATTTTTTTAAAGGAATATGTATTTTTCATGATAAAAATTTGTAATAGAAGACAGTATCCACGATTTTACATTTTAAGATACCTGCATTTCTTTATCTTTGCATTGTTAATTATAATGCATTTATGTAAATCTATAAAGTCACGGCTACTCTCTTGACATATTAACCCCTTAATGACCACAGCACTTTTCTATTTTCTGTACCCACACATATTATATACCGTTTTTCTCGCCATTAAATGGACTTTTAAAAGATACCATTATTTTTTATCATTTCTAATAATTTACTATACAAAAATTATAAAATATGAGGAAAAAATGGAAAAAAACACACTTTTTCTAACTTTGACCCCCAAAATCTGTTACACATCTACAACCACAAAAAAAACCATGCTAAATAGTTTCTAAATTTTGTCCTGAGTTGAGAAATACCCAATGTTTACATGTGCTTTGCTTTTTTTGCAAGTTATAGGGCAATAAATACAAGTAGCACTTTGCTATTTCCAAACCACTATTTTTCAAAATTAGTGCTGGTTACATTGGAACCCCTGAATCCCTGAATATCCATTGACATGTATATATATTTTTTAGAAGACATCCCAAAGTATTGATCTAGGCCCATTTGGTATATTTCATGCCACTATTTCACCGCAAAATGCGATCAAATAAAAAAAATTGTTCACTTTTTCACAAATTTTTTCACAAACTTTAGGTTTCTCACTGAAATTATTTACAAACAACTTATGCAATTATAGCATAAATGGTTGTAAAGGCTTCTCTGGGATCCCCTTTGTTCATAAATAGCAGACATATATGGCTTTGGCTTTGTTTTTTGGTAATTAGAAGGCTGCTAAATGCCACTGCGCACCACACGCGTATTATGCCCAGCAGTGAAGGGGTTATTTAGGGAGCATGTAGGGAGCTTCTAGGGTTAATTTTAGCTTTAGTGTAGTGTAGTAGACAACCCCGTATTGATCTAGACCCATTTTGGTATATTTCATGCCACCATTTCACCGCCAAATGCGATCAAATTTAAAAAAACTTAAAATTTTTCACAATTTTAGGTTTCTCACTGAAATTATTTACAAACATCTTGTGCAATTATGGCACAAATGGTTGTAAATGTTTCTCTGGGATCCCCTTTGTTCAGAAATAGCAGACATATATGACTTTGGCATTGCTTTTTGGTAATTAGAAGGCCGCTAAATGCTGCTGCGCATCACATGTGTATTATGGCTAGCAGTGAATGGGTTAGTTAGGTAGTTTGTAGGGAGCTTGCAGGGTTAATTTTAGCTTTAGTGTAGAGATCAGCCTCCCACCTGACACATTCCACCCTCTGATCCCTCCCAAACAGCTCCCTTCCCTCCCCCACCCCACAATTATCCCCGCCATCTTAAGTACTGGCAGAAAGTCTGCCAGTACTAAAATAAAAGTTTTTTTAAAAAAATATATATATATTTTAGCATATTTACATATGCTGCTGTGTAGGATCCCCCCTTAGCCCCCAACCTCTCTGATCCCCCCCAAAACAGCTCTCTAACCCTCCCCCTTTGCCTTATTGGGGGCCATCTTGAGTACTGGCAGCTGTATGCCAGTACCCAGTTTGCAAAAAAAAATGTTTTTTTCTTCTTCTGTAGTGTAGCTCCCCCCCCCACAGACTAACCCCCACCACCTGACTGATGTCTTTTTTTTTAAACTTTTAATCCCCCTTTTTACTCAATTTTATTATACATTTTTTGTAGTGTAGCGGTTCCCACCCACTCCTGTGAACACGCCCGCCCTCGCCCTCCCGTGCACACGCGCGGCCCCGGCCATCCCCGCCCACGATCCTGCCCCCCTCCACATCACCAGGGCCATCTATGGCTGCCACTCGCCTCCCAAGTCGGCTCCCACCCACCAACGATACCGGCCATCGATGTACGGTGCAGAGAGGGCCAGTGGCTCTCTCTGCATCGGATGGCCATGCAAGGTTATTGCAGGATGCCTCCATATCGAGGCATCACTGCAATAACCGGAAAGCAGCTGGAAGCAAGCAGGATCGCTTCCAGCTGCTTTCCACACCAAGGACGTGCAGGGTACGTCCTCAGGCGTTAACTGTCTTTTTTTTGAGGACCCTACACGTCCTCGGTCGTTAAGGGGTTAATATCACAAAAAAATTATTTTAAAAAAAAACAAACTAAAAAAAAACCTTTTTAAAATCACTACAATACTTAAAATACATAATATTGCATTATACAATAAGATACATATAAATAAAACATTGTATGTATCCCCAAAGCTCGTATAGATTTAATAGGAAGTTTTTTTTGTCTTTATTAGCAAGGTAAAACTTAGACATAATAAATATATAGGCGTTCCGTAGGAGTAACCTGTATTTAAATGGGGAAACCTTACAATGAGCTTGTTATTTTCAAAGCACCCTCCATGTTAGATGCATCTTTTCAGACATATTGGTCTTGCCAGCTTTTAAGTGGTGAGAATTTCCAGTGTGTAAAATGTAGTGACTGTACCTTGATACGTTTACAGAGCCACTATTTGAAGTGTTCCTACATAGAAACCTTCTTTTTGCTTCAGCGAACGTACAGTCTATGTTGTGTAAGAGCACTTCAAATACAGCACCCCCCGCTGAGATTACAGAGGAGTGGCGATATGGGGGTGACTTTTGCTGAAGCTGCGATCCATATTACTTCCTATGGGAGACACATCGCCACGTGTCGGAACAGAGAGGTTCAGCCCACTTTTTTTGCAATTTATCACCCAGACCCATGGATTGTGAGACTGACAAGGCCAAAAAAAGACAATTGTGTGATGCCTTGATCATCAGGGCCTTAATCTGGCTCATAGTATTTAAAAACAATGATATAATTAATAAAATACATAACAACAATAATAATAGTAGCAGAAAGACCCACAAACATAGTTTGTCTACTCTCTTGAGTCTGGACAGACTGCTTAACAAACACAAACACGTTTCGGGGTACAATTTATTCATTGGGTCAGTGGACTTTTTTCTTTCTTATTTTCAGTGTTAATCTGTTGCACTACAACATAAACAATTTCTAATTACAAGGAGTTTTATGCCAATTTAATAACTCCATATAACTATAATGCTGCTCCTCTTATTATCTAAAAGAAAAACATAGTACAGTATTTTTGGGGGGATAACTTATGTGAACATCTATATGTCAGTTTGAAGAGGAGTTTGTTTGGTAAAATTTGCAATATTATCGCTATATAGATGATATACTCTTAATATGGAAAGGGAAGAAGGAATCCGCTGCCAATTTGTCAACCTAAAATTGACGTACATTTCATCTAGGAAACATATTGCATTTCTTGATTTAGTACTATTCTGGGATAAAACCACAGACAAGGTAGTGATCGGAATTTCAGTAAGTCTACAGATAGAAACAGCTTTTTAGATGCACTCAATGGCCATCTTCAACAATGAAAAAAAAATAGTCCGTTGGGTCATTTCCAAAGAACAAAAAGGAATTGTACCAAAGAGGAGGACTATATTAAAGAGGCTAATAATCCTAAAAGATAAGTTTCTTTGAAAAGGGTTACGATCATCTCCTGTTAAATAACATGATGTGGTCCATTTAAGAAATGTCGGGAGGATAAGCACAAACATCTCCGAACCTGTCCGCCCAGCATTGCAGCATTTATCATTGCACAAGCCTCTGCTTGTGCAAAGCCACCCCTCTGCTCCCCCAGGGGCTGTCATTCATCCCAGTCAGACAAGTCTGGCATATAAATTACTAAGCAGCTTCTTAAAAGTAGCCCTATGTACTCAATATATTAAGCAGCAGATGCTGTCTCTTACTCAGACAGGTAAAAAAATAATAATTCTCCATTGGATGCCTACTTATTTCTAAATTACAAGTGGAGTGCAACCAATAGAAAATAGAAAAAAAAATAGAGAATCTTTACGAGGCCGACATTTTTAAGCATGTTCAATACTTTTATTGCATAGTGCAGGGTGCGCTATTATCCTTAATATTACAAATGGTGTGTATGTATGTGTGTGTGTATACATATGTATGTCTGCACGTTTTAAAGGGACATGAAACCCCCAATATTAATTGAAAAACAACTTTCCAATTGACTTCTATTATCAAATTTACTTCATTCTTTTTGTATTCTTTGTTGAGGGAGCTTCAGCAATGCACTACTGGGAGCTAGCTGAAGACATTGGGTGAGCCAGTTTCGAGGCATGTATGTGTAGTCACTAATCAGAACCTACATAGGTATGCTTTTTAACAAAGAGAACCAAGTACATTAGGTAATAGAAATACACTTGAAAGCTGTTTAAAATTGCACTCTCTATCTAACTCGTGAAAGTTTACTTTTAACTTTACTGTCCCTTTAAACTTATATTTCAATAGAAGGACCATAGTTTAAAAGTAAGTAGAGAACTCCGCTATTTGACATTTGGCTTGGCGCTTCAGCAATAGCTGAAATTAGTTTTTTTTTTTTGTGTACCGAGAGAAGTCTATTATGGGAGGTATTTAGCGCATCTGCTCTATCCGACATATAGATGTTAGCGCACCCTAGACTTTTTCTCGAGCGCTTTCAACTTGAATATGAGCACATAAATAAAAGTGCTATTAATAGCGCTTCTGCCACGTGAGCTCAAAATAACACCAATATTTTTGTGCTCCACTTGTAATCTAGCTCATCATTTTTAAACATTAAACCTTAAAGGGACAGTACACTGTAAAATTGTTTTTCCATTAATGTATTTTAAATGACTTGTTATACCAACAGCAGAGTATAAAATATTTGAGAAATTCCATTTTCATGCTTATTTGTGTATATGAAGTAGCTGATTTTGTGCTTTGAAACCACAGCCTATTACACTGGGTTGAACTTAAAGGTGATATCAGATCTCATTATGTTCTAAGTTTGTGTAAACAGACTTGCTTCCTTATCTTTTATTTGGCTGGAACACCAAAGCTCAATACATAGAGAGAACAATGGAAAATTATCATTTTATTACTTAACTATCCTGCATCCTACTGAGAGTTTAATCTCTTCTGCTGGCTGTGTATACTCAGGCTATTCAATAGCCTATATTCCAGTATTAATTTGTTCAGTATAGGTGGCGATACCACAGGCTAAATCAGCTATTTCAAATGCTGAAATAGGAGTAAAGGAGCTACTTGTAACCAATTTAATACACTCTAGCAGGTTAAAAGGATCATTGGGAATAATTTAAAGGGGATAATTTTTTTGGGTGAACTGTCCCTTTAAGTTGCAAATAAATGTAATGACCAATACATGTGCTAACTAATTAAGGAAATACACACCAGTGTCAAATTGCTATAAAACGGTCACAGTGAGATGTACCCAGTAAGTACACTAACAGCCCTATTCATAATCCCGCTATGCACCTGCCATTCAAAATCATGCAAAACAGCATAAATAACATCCTTATATTGACTTGTATGCCACACTGTGCCAGGCATGTTGATTGTTACAGGAAACAATACAAGCTTGCACTGCTTATGCCCCTGTCAGGCGCATTGTGTGAAATTGCTTTTCAAAAACCAAGCGGACTTGTCTTGGCCACACACATCTGCTCCTAATCATGCAACAAAAGTTCTCCATCTGTTTGCTGGCACATTCCATTGTATGTAATAGCAAAAAATAAAATCCAAGACAGTGGACTACCTTTTTTTTTTTATTACTCCAATTCTTTATCTGAGCACCCTGAAATATCAATTACAAATACATGAAAGGACCAGTAAATACAGATGCATGATAAAAAGACAATGCAATAGCACTTAGTCTGAACTTCAAATGAGTAGTAGATTTTTTTTTCTCACTTGTCTATTTCCACTCCCCTGTATCATGTGACAGCCATCAGCCAATCACAAATGCCTATACGTATATTCTGTGAATTCTTGCACATGCTCAGTAGTTGCTGATAACTCAAAAAGTGTAAGTATAAAAAGACTGTACATTTTGTTAATGGAAGTAAATTAGAATGTTGTTTTAAATTTGCACGCTCTATCTGAATCATGTAAGTTTATTTTGACTTGAGTGTCCCTTTAAGCATTAAAGGGAGGCACTGAATTTTCTGTTTGAGTGTTATACATCCATACATATGATTTATGGATCACATTTATTTCTGGCATTTCTGTATTGAATAAGCATCAAAATATGTACATGACTTGACCCGTATGAATGTGAATTGTCATAAAATACGCATGCATAAATGCTGCAGAACCTTATGAAGCAGTATAGTGAATAGAGAACAGAAAGCATGTTAGATGCAGAGACAGTCTGGTAATAGGAATAACCTTCCTTCTTTCATAAAAAAACATAAAAACATTGTCTATGTTGAAAATATGTATAAAGTTGTGTGTGCAGTTTAATACGTTGCTTTCATCATGGTGTCATTCTAACATACCTGTAGACTGACAACACCTGCATTCCATAATAGTGTACATCAGTAATGGCCAATTTTATTTATTTTTCCCTCTTCAATGCAAATTTAAAGGGACATGCTAGCCAAAATTGGAATCCACATGGATGCATTTTTATACTATTCTTGTATTAGCCAAAAAAATGTGTATTTAAGTATGTATTTTAAACACAGCACTTGCTCAGAGAGCCAATGACAAAGGGCCAGAACAAGTGGAGCGCTATTTAACGACCCAGCTCGAGTGTTAAAGGGACAGTAAAGTCAAAATTAAACTTTTATGATTTGAATAGATCGAGCAATTTTAAACAATTTTCCAATTTTACGTCTGTTATCAAATTTGCTTTGTTTCTCTTTGTATCTTTTATTGAAGAGTAAAACTAGGTTAGCTCATAAGAGCTCAGGAGTGTGCACGTGTCTTTAGCACTTTTGCAATATTGTATAACAAAGCTAAAAATAATGTTGTTTTAACTGACCAGATAAGGTCTGATTTTACTGCCCTAGTTAGCCCTGAACGCTGCGGATTCCAAACTGGAGGGGACATTTTCCAGGTACAAAAAAAATCAGGGACTGTTGCTTTTTCAAATAAAGATAGCAAGAGAACGAAAAAAATGTGATAATAGGGGTAAATTAGAAAGTTGCTTAAAATTGCATGCTCTATCTGAATCATGTAATAAAAATGTTGGGTTCAGTATCCCTTTAAATAAGTGTATTTAGCAATTTATTGATAATACTGAATGGAGTGATGGTGGTTAATAACCCCCCCTGCATTTGCATAAATTATACACAGACCTTGACAGTCATTGCTCTCAGCAGTCCCTTACTTTATATAAAGACATAGCAGATTGTCTGTTCTCAAGATATTGAGACTAATAAAGTTCTTAGTGTTCAAGTTGTCAAAATGCACCTGGAACTTCAGACCTCACGGAAAACTACATGAAGGGAAGGGGAAGAAGATTTGTTGGAGATTTTATGGTGCTTCACTGATAGAGTATGAGGGATTGCTATCTAGTTTAAGAGAGCTGCAGCCAGTTTGGAGATTGGTCTATTGGGGAGAGCATCAGGGTTTGTTTGCCAGGAAGCAGTATGGTGACTTAGAATTAGCTGTAGTCAGCTGTGAGATATTAGCAGCAATTAGGAATGATTCATTTAAGATCTGCTTAAGAGAACACATGGATCCCCCTACAGGTACTAAGAAATGCTAGTTATTTTGTAATGCCATTTGTTTTTATTTTATACTTTAAATATTTACAGAATCTAACTAAAATATTAGCACAAATATTTCTCTCTAAAGGATTGTTGGTCTATATCTCAAAGTGTAGAGTTTCTGACTTTCTGTGTTCTATGAGCTCAGCCTATGCTAACCTGTAATGGACTGTACTGTATACCCTGACTGAAATTAGCAGTCTCTATGAATTTCCAGACGGAGCTGGCGTATTATTGCTATTGGCATATTATGTAAATTTACCATTGGAGACATTTTACACTATTAGAGCATTTAGTATTTTGTAATTTTATTTTTTAAAAGTAATTTTAATCTTCTAGTAGATTTTACTCTTTATTATCTCGAATTATCAGAACAGGTACATATAATGCAGTGGTTCATCTGACATCTAATGTCCCTTTAATAGTTTGAGCTGTGCATGTGCATAATAGGTTCTTGTACATGTTTAAAGTAATGGCAAATCCTAGCTTTTGTGAAACAATGAGACACAAGTAAAATTCTAAGAACTGTGACTCCCAGGGTCTTGGGATTGGTCAGTGCTTGCCTTGAAACAGGAAATGCATACAAATAATTTTATTGGGATGCTTTTTGCAAGTTGCAGTCCTTTATAAAGAACACAGTAACACCTTAAAGGGACATAAAACCCACATTTTTTCTTTTGTGATTCAGATAGAGCATGCAATTGTAAACCATTTTCTAATTTACCTCTATTATCAAATTTTCTTTGTTCTGTTAGTATCTTTTGCTGAAAAACAGGGACATAAGGTCAAGAGCAGCAATACACTACTGGGAGCTAGCCATTGATTGGTGACTTCACTTAAATGCCTCTTTTTATTGGTTCACTAGATGTGTTCAGCTAGCTCCTAGTAATGCATTGCTGCTCCTTCACCAAAAGATATCAAGAGAATTAAACAAATTTGATAATAATAGAAGTAATTTGAAAATTTGCATAAAATCACTTGCTATATCTGAATCATAAAAGAACATTTTTGGGTTTCATGTCCCTTTTTTTTAAGCTTTAAAAGAGAAATAATATGTAGTCCATATAATATTATTTATTATTATTATTATATAAATTCCATAGCTATGGGTACATAAGCAGAGTATACAATGACAATGTTTCATGCTAGAAGAATACTGATTCAACAGGCTAAACAAAAATATGAGTACAAGAGGAGGACCCTGCTCTGTAGAATTCACAGGTTTTGCCCTGGCGGCTTACCTTTAGAGTGTGGCATATTTAAAGGCTTTGTGTGGCATATTTAAAGGCTTAAAGGGACCCTGAGAAAATGCAATTCACATGAAACGCGTAGGATCTATACGTGCTCACTATGAGTTATTTCTTGCCTTAGCATTTTACCTGAAATTTAAAAAAAGTGAGTTTTAACTTTATTCAGTTTCTTGCCACCTATGTTTAAATATCTAAGCTGCACCAAATCTGTTCGCTATATTTTGTTGAGAAGTCTGGGATGACAGTCCGGTTAGCGGAATTACACACAAAAAATACTCAGCTTGTAAGTACACAGTATGCTTAATGCACTACAGTGAAATATACAACCATACCCACAGCTTATGGCATAGTATCCAGATGAAGTACACATGCCAGTAAGACGCTGGGAGCCACTTGATACATTTCATGTATGCTGGATAAGGTTGTACGTTAAAATGTTTGGAGCAACTATCTAAAATATCTGGTTAGTTAGCCATCCATAAAACTATAGAGTGGAATGCTACATGAAATATATAGAGACTCTTAAAATAAGTTTTCTTTTGTTTCATTATCCATTTTGCATTTGACTGATGCACTAGTTGTATGAACGTTCATTACTGCACCTATTTTGGTACCAGCAGTTAAAATGATGATCAAACATAAAAAGCTTAACTCTTGTGAATAAATTTAAAGTGTAACTTAAAGGAAAGTGAAGTTTCATGATTCAGATAAAGCATAAAAAAAACCTTTCTAATATACTTCCATTATCAAATCGTGCACATTCTTTTTATATGCACACTTTTTGAGGCACCAGATCCTACTGAACATGTGCAAAAGCACACAGTATATATCCATATACATTTTATGATTGGCTGATGGCTGTCACATGATACAGGTAGAGGGAAAATTGGAATAACTTTGCAATTTTCCAAGAATATAAAAGAAAGTTCTATTGCATTGTCTTTGTATTGGGCATTTGTCAATGATTCAATTCTAGTGTATTTAGTTGTCATTTAAAGCTTTTCATATCAAAATGACAACAGCTAACAAAACAAATGGAATCATAGCAACCTGTCCCTCTGCTAATGTGCAATTCGCCATCCTTAGTTCATAGTTTAAATCCTGTGAATTAGGAACCAATGGTTTAAAAGTTTTACTCCAAATTGTGAAGCGGTATGTGAAAAGATGGCACCAGGACAGTCATGTAAGTATTTTGGTGTATCTAATTGTTTTAGGCACACGGGTACCATATATATTCCATTTATGATGACCCATTTCTTAAATTACTAGTGTATTTCATGAGAGAGAACACTTAAGAGCATGATACAAATTGCTGTCAACAGGACCATAAAACCTGAAATGATTTATTTTAACAGAGAAACAGTTTATGACAACTCTTGCGATATAGAAAAAGGACTTATGTCCAGGAGCAGAATTAACTTCCCCTTTCAAGAATCAGGTTTCGCAAATTCCAGGGGTAGAGAGCCATGGCTCCTACATTTGTATTTTTGGATCTAAACTTTTTGCATTATTCTTCATATACCTATAAAAATCTAAAGGGCCCACAGATCAGATGGCGTTCTGCCAGATTCACTTAAGCACAGGCGGTGGGAACAGTCCTTACTATGTTCCCGCTATCCACAAACAAGGGGGGCATGCACGTAATGCTATGTGTACATGCTGCCCTGCCCATTTGGGACAAATATTGTCCTCTGACAGTGATATCCCTAAAGCAGAGATATTTTACCTGCCAATAACTTGTTTACATCCAGAGCGGCATAATGTAAAGAGGTTAACAGTCCACCCAAAGCATAATGATGGGCAAAAAAAAAACCCCCACTGATAAGGGAAGCAATACTTTTTTTTTTAATTATTATTGTTATTATTATTATCGGTTATTTGCAGAGCGCCAACAGATTCCGCAGTGCTATAAACAAAGGCGGAGTATAACAAAACAATTATAGGGATCAAATGGGTAGAGGGCCCTGCCAATAGTTGCACTGTTGTAGTCAGCTCTTGAGAAGGTGATCTACAAACAGCTGGACTTTTAGGCTTACATGCTAAGGGGGTTCAGGGGATAGCAATGGAGTAGAGGAACTGGTATAAAGAAAGGTTAGCGTAGGTTGTATGCATCCCTGAACAGTAGAGTCTTTAGGGAACACTTGAAGCTTTTAAAACTAGAAGAGAGTCTTGTGGAGCGAGGCAGAGAGTTCCACAAGATGGGAGCCAGTCTGGAGAAGTCCTGTAAATGGGAGTGTGATGAGGTGACAAGAGAGGAGGAGAGTAGGAGGTCGTGAGCAGAGTGAATGGGGCGGGAGGGAGAGTATCTGGAGACAAGGTCTGAGATATAGGGGGGAGCAGTGCAGTTGAGGGCTTTGTATGTCAGAATGAGAATTTTGTGTTTGATCCTAGAGGCAAGAGGAAGCCAGTGAAGGGATTTGGCAGAGAGGTGCAGCAGATGAAGAGCGATGTGTAAAGGCTGTGACACACTGCAAGCAGAGCGACGCGCAGCGTGTAGATGCAGCTGTGCGCGCTCAGTGTGTCTTGCCTTTTCATCTCTGAGCACTCTGCTGCGTCAGGTTGCGTAGCTAAGCGCTCAGAGATGAAATATTTGAACTTCAGAAGCGATGCGACGCGGAGCGAAGCAGCTGCTTTGCCTCGCGCCGCATCGCTTGCAGTGTGTCACGGGCTTAAGGAAGATCAGTCTGGCAGAGGCATTCATTATGGATTGTAAAGGAGCTAGGCGGCAGGTGGGGAGACCAGAGAGGACAGAATTGCATTAATCGAGGTGGGAAAGAATGAGAGAGTGGATTAAAATCTTAGTTTTGTCTTGTGTAAGGAAGTGTCTAATTAATTTTAGAGATGTTTTTAAGGTGGAAGCGGCAGGCTTTAGCCAAGGACTGAATGTGAGGAGTGAAAGAAAGATCTGAGTCAAATCTTTTAAACCTTTTCCTTATAAAATATTGTTTACTACATTTACAGCAGTGTTGTGTATCTCCTGTGCCATGACAACATCATAGACCTGGGTAAATGAGTCTTGTTATACGCATTGTTAATAAAAGGATTAGAAAGCAAACAACAGGACCATAAAACCTGAAATGATTTATTTTAACAGAGAAACAGTTTATGACAACTCTTGCGATATAGAAAAAGGACTTATGTCCAGGAGCAGAATTAACTTCCCCTTTCAAGAATCAGGTTTCGCAAATTCCAGGGGTAGAGAGCCATGGCTCCTACATTTGTATTTTTGGATCTAAACTTTTTGCATTATTCTTCATATACCTATAAAAATCTAAAGGGCCCACAGATCAGATGGCGTTCTGCCAGATTCACTTAAGCACAGGCGGTGGGAACAGTCCTTACTATGTTCCCGCTATCCACAAACAAGGGGGGCATGCACGTAATGCTATGTGTACATGCTGCCCTGCCCATTTGGGACAAATATTGTCCTCTGACAGTGATATCCCTAAAGCAGAGATATTTTACCTGCCAATAACTTGTTTACATCCAGAGCGGCATAATGTAAAGAGGTTAACAGTCCACCCAAAGCATAATGATGGGCAAAAAAAAAACCCCCACTGATAAGGGAAGCAATACTTTTTTTTTTTATTATTATTGTTATTATTATTATCGGTTATTTGCAGAGCGCCAACAGATTCCGCAGTGCTATAAACAAAGGCGGAGTATAACAAAACAATTATAGGGATCAAATGGGTAGAGGGCCCTGCCAATAGTTGCACTGTTGTAGTCAGCTCTTGAGAAGGTGATCTACAAACAGCTGGACTTTTAGGCTTACATGCTAAGGGGGTTCAGGGGATAGCAATGGAGTAGAGGAACTGGTATAAAGAAAGGTTAGCGTAGGTTGTATGCATCCCTGAACAGTAGAGTCTTTAGGGAACACTTGAAGCTTTTAAAACTAGAAGAGAGTCTTGTGGAGCGAGGCAGAGAGTTCCACAAGATGGGAGCCAGTCTGGAGAAGTCCTGTAAATGGGAGTGTGATGAGGTGACAAGAGAGGAGGAGAGTAGGAGGTCGTGAGCAGAGTGAATGGGGCGGGAGGGAGAGTATCTGGAGACAAGGTCTGAGATATAGGGGGGAGCAGTGCAGTTGAGGGCTTTGTATGTCAGAATGAGAATTTTGTGTTTGATCCTAGAGGCAAGAGGAAGCCAGTGAAGGGATTTGGCAGAGAGGTGCAGCAGATGAAGAGCGATGTGTAAAGGCTGTGACACACTGCAAGCAGAGCGACGCGCAGCGTGTAGATGCAGCTGTGCGCGCTCAGTGTGTCTTGCCTTTTCATCTCTGAGCACTCTGCTGCGTCAGGTTGCGTAGCTAAGCGCTCAGAGATGAAATATTTGAACTTCAGAAGCGATGCGACGCGGAGCGAAGCAGCTGCTTTGCCTCGCGCCGCATCGCTTGCAGTGTGTCACGGGCTTAAGGAAGATCAGTCTGGCAGAGGCATTCATTATGGATTGTAAAGGAGCTAGGCGGCAGGTGGGGAGACCAGAGAGGACAGAATTGCATTAATCGAGGTGGGAAAGAATGAGAGAGTGGATTAAAATCTTAGTTTTGTCTTGTGTAAGGAAGTGTCTAATTAATTTTAGAGATGTTTTTAAGGTGGAAGCGGCAGGCTTTAGCCAAGGACTGAATGTGAGGAGTGAAAGAAAGATCTGAGTCAAATCTTTTAAACCTTTTCCTTATAAAATATTGTTTACTACATTTACAGCAGTGTTGTGTATCTCCTGTGCCATGACAACATCATAGACCTGGGTAAATGAGTCTTGTTATACGCATTGTTAATAAAAGGATTAGCAAAGCAAACAACAGGACCATAAAACCTGAAATGATTTATTTTAACAGAGAAACAGTTTATGACAACTCTTGCGATATAGAAAAAGGACTTATGTCCAGGAGCAGAATTAACTTCCCCTTTCAAGAATCAGGTTTCGCAAATTCCAGGGGTAGAGAGCCATGGCTCCTACATTTGTATTTTTGGATCTAAACTTTTTGCATTATTCTTCATATACCTATAAAAATCTAAAGGGCCCACAGATCAGATGGCGTTCTGCCAGATTCACTTAAGCACAGGCGGTGGGAACAGTCCTTACTATGTTCCCGCTATCCACAAACAAGGGGGGCATGCACGTAATGCTATGTGTACATGCTGCCCTGCCCATTTGGGACAAATATTGTCCTCTGACAGTGATATCCCTAAAGCAGAGATATTTTACCTGCCAATAACTTGTTTACATCCAGAGCGGCATAATGTAAAGAGGTTAACAGTCCACCCAAAGCATAATGATGGGCAAAAAAAAAAACCCCACTGATAAGGGAAGCAATACTTTTTTTTTTTATTATTATTGTTATTATTATTATCGGTTATTTGCAGAGCGACAACAGATTCCGCAGTGCTATAAACAAAGGCGGAGTATAACAAAACAATTATAGGGATCAAATGGGTAGAGGGCCCTGCCAATAGTTGCACTGTTGTAGTCAGCTCTTGAGAAGGTGATCTACAAACAGCTGGACTTTTAGGCTTACATGCTAAGGGGGTTCAGGGGATAGCAATGGAGTAGAGGAACTGGTATAAAGAAAGGTTAGCGTAGGTTGTATGCATCCCTGAACAGTAGAGTCTTTAGGGAGCACTTGAAGCTTTTAAAACTAGAAGAGAGTCTTGTGGAGCGAGGCAGAGAGTTCCACAAGATGGGAGCCAGTCTGGAGAAGTCCTGTAAACGGGAGTGTGATGAGGTGACAAGAGAGGAGGAGAGTAGGAGGTCGTGAGCAGAGTGAATGGGGCGGGAGGGAGAGTATCTGGAGACAAGGTCTGAGATATAGGGGGGAGCAGTGCAGTTGAGGGCTTTGTATGTCAGAATGAGAATTTTGTGTTTGATCCTAGAGGCAAGAGGAAGCCAGTGAAGGGATTGGCAGAGAGGTGCAGCAGATGAAGAGCGATGTGTAAGGAAGATCAGTCTGGCAGAGGCATTCATTATGGATTGTAAAGGAGCTAGGCGGCAGGTGGGGAGACCAGAGAGGACAGAATTGCATTAATCGAGGTGGGAAAGAATGAGAGAGTGGATTAAAATCTTAGTTTTGTCTTGTGTAAGGAAGTGTCTAATTAATTTTAGAGATGTTTTTAAGGTGGAAGCGGCAGGCTTTAGCCAAGGACTGAATGTGAGGAGTGAAAGAAAGATCTGAGTCAAATCTTTTAAACCTTTTCCTTATAAAATATTGTTTACTACATTTACAGCAGTGTTGTGTATCTCCTGTGCCATGACAACATCATAGACCTGGGTAAATGAGTCTTGTTATACGCATTGTTAATAAAAGGATTAGCAAAGCAAACAATCTTAGCCATGCACACTAGTGGTGTGTTTTATTAAACACTCTACTGAAGTCTTATTTTATCTGGTAAATATAAAGCCGCTGATGTTAAATATATAACTCAATTTTTTCTTGATAAAATGGAAGCTAATACATGGAATCATTTCTTTTTTTTTGTTTCTTTTGGTGCTTTCTTTTTATAGGAAAGCGACCGGGAAAACACCTTTTAATATCAATATATTGAATGTAAAATAAGTGTTCAAAGGAGCTGGGGCTTGGAAAGATGAACCACTGAATACATTTCTCTTTAGCAAGCTGCTAGCTAGGTACGTGGGGGACTACCTACCCATTTTCTAAGAATTCACTAAACGTAAAGTAAGGTGCACTTGAGTAACTAAGCCTCATGACAAAAGGAATAGACTGCTGTTTGTAACAGCTTGCAGTGACCACCAATAATGGAATCACTCTGCATGCTGTCCAGGAACACAACTGACTCGTTCAGAATGCAGTGAGTACCTGATGCCCACGCTGGACTAATATCTCTTGTAATTAAACTTACCACTATGTTCAAAGTGGCAGCTCATGAAACAAAGGAAGTAACAAGTGGATCAGTGCTTAAAGGGACAGTCCAAAATAAACGTTCATAATTCAGATAGAGAATGTAATTTTAAACCATTTTCAAATGTACTTTTATCACCAATTTTGCTTAGTTCTCTTGGTATTCTTAGTTGAAAGCTAAACCTAGGAGCTTCATATGCTAATTTCTAAGCCCTTGAAGGCCGCCTCTTCTCTCAGGGCATTTTGACAGTTTTCACCACTAGAGGATGTTAGTTCATGTGTGTCATTTAGATAACACTGTGCTCACGCACAAGGAGTTCAGGTGAGCCAGCTCTGATTGGCTAAAATGGATGTCTGTCAAAAGAACTGAAACAAGGGGGCAGTTTGTAGAGGATTAGATACAAGGTAATCACAGAGGTAAAAATTGTATTTATATAACTGTGTTGGTTGTGCAAAACTAGGGAGTGGATAATAAAGAGATTATCTATCTTTTTAAACAATAAAAATTCTGGTGTAGACTGTCCCTTTTTATGTATAAGGGTACCATTCATGAAACTTCAAACACTACTTTTGGGCTCGAGTTTGGCAGGCTGGTTAGAGCAGGCCTCAAATGCTAGTTAAGTAGCAGCATGCTTAAAGGGCCACTGTAAGTAAATATTTTCTATGCCTGTTACTAACTAACTACCCCAAATACACTTTTTATCAATAGCATTTCATTAACATATCTCTACCGTATATCAGAAATCTTGTCTGCAAATTGAATTGTTTTCCAAACCCACTTCGTGGGTATCCTTTGCTCTGTACCAATCCGTTTACAATACCTAGGTTTCAAAATGGCGCTTTAAACACAAAGTTATTGGTTTAAGTATTTTGAACATGCAGTGCTTAAAATAGTGGGCAGGATAACGTGACATCATCGGCGAATAAAATATATAACTTTTAGAACGTTATGAAACTTCGTTTTGGAGAAAATATAAGTCAGTAGGTTTTAATTAATGTTTATTAACTTTAATATGTTAGTTGTTTAGCTTAAAAACTATAACAGAAAGTAATCCTTTAAAACCTTGAGGAAGGCGGAATTAAGTCATACTTAATGATTGGCAAGCGCTGCTCTCACACAATAGGTTGCACAAGGGCAGGGAGGCAGCTACATAGACAATATCTTAAGGAATGATAACTGTGGGCAGCAGATGCTGCCTGCTTGTCACAATACTGGGTGTCCTGACTTAAGCTCTGGAGCGTGCACGTGTCTGGAGCAATATATAGCAGCACTATTCCTGCCATAAAATACAATACAACTAAAATGATAATTGATAATAAAAGTAAACTGGAAACCCCTTTTTTTTTTATTTATTTTTTTTTATTGAATTTTTGGGTTTCATATTTCTTTACTTATTTTATAATACTTTAATAATTATATGCAGTTATATTTTGGAATGAAAAAAAATCAAATGGTATTTTTTCTTCTTAGGTGTTAATGATTATTTCTGTTTAATTATTGTATTAAAAATAATGGTCCAGATTACACATGGAGAGATATTTAATGCTCTTGCGTTTAATACTGCTGAAAGAAAACTTTTAACGCGACCCGGTTAGAATGTGTATTACAAGTTAAAAGTAAAAAGTTAGCGCAAAAGTGAAACCTGATACGCGCTAACTTTTTCTCCCATATATTTCAATGGAGCACATTTAAAAAACACCCCCCCCCCCACAAAACACTTATGGTTCTCACGCCAACTCTGACACGTTTTAACCAAGTCCACTAAACCGGAAGGTAGTTATGCATATTTTAAAAAATAAAACAAAAGATCAACACTTCCAAATAGAATGTACAATTAAAATAACCAATCTCAGAAAAAAAACAAATAAGTGTATAAACCTGTATAACCAAAATAAGGATATGTGCAAAGTCTAACTGTAAATTCCTGTGGTTAGAGGTAACACAGAATACTGACATCCCAGGTATCTGGTTGAAGAACCTTTTCATGAGCCTCATAGGAAATTAAAAGGCACAATAAGGAAGCTGGATTAAATGTACAATAATAAAAGTGCAAGTTTAGATTGCGCTCGATGGCGCTCATTTCTTTCAACTTGTGATATGAGCACAAGTTAACGCGGGCGCGATATTGCAATATTGTAGCCTGCTATAATGATAGCGTTCCACTTGTAATCTAGCTATATATATATATATATATATATATATATATATATATATATATATATATATATATATATATATATATATATAAATATAATTATGAGTATTATTATGGAATATATTTTTGTTTGATAATGAATTAATACAATTTTGTTGCATTTTTGTAGGAACATTTTAATTGATGGCTATTTTTATTCAACTGATATTTTAATTTAAATCTGGTATTATTGTAAGCAAATTTTGCAGACTTTAAAAAAAAAATATTTTGAAGATTTGGGCTTTTTTAGTTACACGATTTAAATGTTATATTATATATTTGTTATTTGGAATGTAGTAGGTTTATTCATTACTAAAATTACATACATTTTTGAGACTATCAAAAGGAAATATTTTTTTTAATAAAAAGAAAAAAATTTATTGCATATCGGTTACATAAAAAAAATCATACTTTATTGTTGAGAAAGCTATTGGTATCTATTAACAGTGTGAAACTGCACAGATTGTAAATTGGCACGCTAATTTGGCTGAATAGGAGAACTGGAGAAGGGGAAGCTGATTTATTTTATTTATAATTAAATATAATTACATTTTAAAATGTATTATTATTAATATTTTTTTATTGTATAAATAGTTTAACAAAGAGAATGTGATGGCTTAGAATTTGTAAAAGCCTAATTTGTCAATTGTAACAAATCCATTAGGAATATTGGTTGGGGTAGAATATCAGTAATTACCAATATGTTAAATTCAAACTGGTTTATTTTGTACAACATTGTGTATGAATTAAAATTTGTCTTTGCATTAATCTTTGCAAACTTGGCAGCTGAGAAAATGGAGAAAATGCATAAAGTTCACGTCATATAGAGTAACGTAAACCTGAAAAAGTAAACAAACAAAAATGTTACATTCTTGTAAGGAAATTTATTAAAATATGTTAAATATCATTAGAAAAAAAAATATGCTGCTCACAAACATCTCTGTAATTTTCTAAAATATATTTTATTTACTTATTTTTATCAAATTTAAAATATTTTTAATACTACGTTAAACATGTAACATATAAAAAAAATTATGTTTTTAATAGAATTCTCTTATCTTGGCATTTGAGCACAAAATAGCCGCTAGAAATAAATGTGAGAAAGCAAAATAATAAAAAGACATTGACAAAAAACATTGCTTTGTTGATTCATTCCACAGCTTGTTCAGGCTAAATAAAAATATGACACCTCTGGGTACAGCCGGAATCCTCCAGCCGTTCCATGGTGATAATCACAGTTTGTAAATGTAATCAACCTGTAGGTCTTGTTTCTTCCACAGGTGCAATTAAATTTACCATCTGCTAATCCGTGATGAACGATGTTTACAAATATGCTACTATATGTTAAAAGACAGTGTTTGAAATTTCCGCATAAACATACTGAATCTCCCCTCTCACAGTACGGATATGAACAGTCCTAGTTAACCTGTTATTTGCTGGATAAGCCTAGCATACCAATCTTAGATGAGAAAATTACAGAGCACGTTAGAAAATTACAAGTTAATAGATATAATACCCACAAAAATTATTATTCCAACAATTTATTATATAATATTTATTATTATG